>NW_014611461.1:0-342 GCF_000485595.1 Priapulus caudatus | reverse complement strand
TCCAAAAACCGTGTTTCACCTTCTTCGCGAGCAATAATCATCTTAAAATTATCGTTGGGACGAATATGGCGGCCAATTTTTAATAGCATAATGTCATCCAGCTCATAATATCTATCGCCTCGATGTCCCCACAAATCTTTGAGTTTGTCCGAGTAATTAGGATCCGTTAAGAAGCAACAGCCACCGGCAGGCTGTGCATATTCTTCTATTTTCCACTCCTGCGCCAAGGCCATTTGTGGTTTACGACTACGACCCGAAAAGCCAAACAGCTTTTCACGATCGACCCAGCCTTCTATTTCAGGCTTAGTGGGCGGTAGGTTTCTCGCACACAATGGACGTAAC
>NW_014611460.1:0-342 GCF_000485595.1 Priapulus caudatus | reverse complement strand
GGTTGACGGTGATGGTGACATACCTGCATGGGGTTGACAGTGACAGTGACATACCTGCATGGGGTTGACAGTGCCGGTGACATACCTGCATGGGGTTGTCGGTGATGGTGACATACCTGCATGGGGTTGATGGTGATGGTGACATACCTGCATGGGGTTGACAGTGACGGTGACATACCTGCATGGGGTTGACGGTGATGGTGACATACCTGCATGGGGTTGACAGTGACGGTGACATACCTGCATGGGGTTGACAGTGCCGGTGACATACCTGCATGGGGTTGTCGGTGATGGTGACATACCTGCATGGGGTTGACGGTGACGGTGACATACCTGTATGGG
>NW_014611459.1:0-342 GCF_000485595.1 Priapulus caudatus | reverse complement strand
GAACTTTAAATCATATGACGATCTACAACTTGAGATTAGCAGTGAGTGATGAGAACTAGTCTAATATTGTGGATTTGATGAGGATACTAGTACTATGCAAATTTGCAACCTTTTCCACTGTTATCCGCACTATCGATTTGTTCCACTTCTCTCTCCGACTTCGTTATAGTCTCCAGGACATTTGAAGACTAACATTTATGAGGTTATGACGTTACTAGTAGCCTACTAGTGACGCGTACGACGCATCCACCTCCGTGGCGATGAATCCGATGCAGATGATGATGAACTTAATGACAATGGTGTACTTCTACTTCTACTTCTACTTTTATACTGGACAGTCCG
>NW_014611458.1:0-342 GCF_000485595.1 Priapulus caudatus | reverse complement strand
CACCGATAACAATAACGTTATCGCTTAAATATTTGTGCGGTGGCACAGCCAAGTTTGTTGGTGCAGGTACGCCCTGGTAAACACGACCAGCAAGGTCGAATTTAGAGCTATGACACGGACAGAAGAAGCCACCTAACCAATCAGCACCTAAATCTGCCGCAGCAATATCTGGACGGAAAGTCGGTGAACAACCCAGATGCGTACATATGCCAACCAACACTGCAATTTCAGGCTTGATCGAACGATTTGCATTTTGTGCATAAGCCGGCTGTTGATCAGTATTTTCAGATGCTGGATCACGCAAATTACCATCAAGCGTTACAAGATCAGAAAGTGTTTTAG
>NW_014611457.1:0-342 GCF_000485595.1 Priapulus caudatus | reverse complement strand
CCTAGCCATTTGTATAAGAAACGATTCAGCTTCCATTTTAATTTCAGCGCATCCGCCGGCACATGATCTAATCGCTGCCTGCCGTGTTTAAGATGCCCTGCTATCACTTCAACCAATTTTGCATCATTGGACAGACCTTAAGCTTTAAATCTGGCTCAAAGACCGTGCCTGACTCATCCTCGAAGGCATAACTCAACACTACGGTGGTGGTGAATTTACACCGCTCAATAACGCTAAGGTGTAGATTCAGGCAACCAAAAACACGTGACACGCTTTGGTCATCCAATTTATCGATATCGCCGACCAGTTTTTTAAAGCGGATGAAATTAATTTCATACATAT
>NW_014611456.1:0-342 GCF_000485595.1 Priapulus caudatus | reverse complement strand
CTATGCTGCAGCGAGGCGATGAGAAGGAAGCCAGGACGAGCTATAATGCCCTGTGGGTTGTGTGATCGCTAGATAAGCTTGCTCCGTGGATGCTTGCTCGGCGAGGTATTGATGCAAGGATTTGTAGGCGATCTCATACGTGTACTATGTACGCGGGGGAAGCTAGTATGCGCAGCTGGGGAACGCTAGAGTAGCGATCGACGACAAACAGTAATAACATCTCTGGTGGATTGATGTTCTGTTTATTAGCGGTTGTCATTCCGAGAGAGACAGATGGGGAGGGATAGAGAAAGAGAGAGAGAGAGAGAGAGAGAGAGAGAGAGTAGAGAGAGAGAGAGAGAG
>NW_014611455.1:0-342 GCF_000485595.1 Priapulus caudatus | reverse complement strand
CCAAAGCCGCAAAATAATCTCTCAAGTTATCTGGCGTCAGCGACGCGGGTAGACAATCAAAATGCGTAGTCACACGACGTACAGCACGTGAATATGCATCAATGGTTTTTTCAGCTTTACCCTGCAACTTAAGGCATTGCAGTAGCCGCACATAGTTCCGATCAAACGTTTTTTATCTTGTTCATTCATGCTAGTATTTCCTCTATGTTAATCCCGAGAGTGGGAAAGAAAATAATAGTATGAAAAAGATATTAAGGGGTTCTGCCGCAGAGCGGCTTCGTTCAACAAATCGTTCGTGCGGGAATTTTGCTACGCTGCGCTTCGCAAAATCCCCACAACTCG
>NW_014611454.1:0-342 GCF_000485595.1 Priapulus caudatus | reverse complement strand
CATATTAGCCTTAGTGCAGGCGGTCCAGATGGTTTGTTGTTAGACGAAGCCAATAACCGTTTATATGTAACAACGCGATTTGATAATGCGCTATCAGTAATTGATACAAGCAGTGCTACAGAAATAAGTCACATTGGGTTACATAATCCAGAACCACCTAGCGTTATTGCAGGTCGACAGTTTTTATATGATGCTAATCAAACATCAAGCAATGGTGAAGCTTCTTGTGCTAGTTGTCATGTTGAAGGCGATAAAGATGAACTTGCTTGGGATCTAGGTGACCCTGATGGAAGTGTTGTAACAAATATTAATCCGATAAGTTTTATTGCCTTCGGTGCAGAT
>NW_014611453.1:0-342 GCF_000485595.1 Priapulus caudatus | reverse complement strand
TGCTAAAGGCGCCACTTTGTTCGAACACGCGATTAGTGAAGGTCGCCCGCAGTTCGCCGGCAGGCTTATCCTTGGGCGCGAGGAATTTGGTAAAGCGTAGTTTACCGGTCGAATCTAAACGCCCACTCAATAGTTGTTCGTCGACACTTTTCAGGCGTCGAACTGGGTCATCAAAGTTATAATCAGAGTAAGCATCGAATTTGGTTTTCTGCGGTGAGAAACGTACATTTATATCGGCTTTTAAACTCTCCGCTGTTGCGCCATGCAGCCACTGAGAGAATAAAGTCCCCGGCGGCAAAGAACGGTAGCCATGTAATACATCAGTACCAAAGTCGAGTTCTA
>NW_014611452.1:0-342 GCF_000485595.1 Priapulus caudatus | reverse complement strand
CATTCCTGTCCAGTTTGCCATATAGTACAGCCATACGTACAGTCAACCCCTCGATATTACACAGGCCGTTTGAATGCAATTGATGCGGCGTAGACTACATGTTCACTCGCGATACGCTCGCAGCATATCTCCACAGAGCGCACAGATGGAGGAGGAGGGAGTCTGTGCAAGGATGCAACCGGTGCAGAACTGTGCAGTATTACTGCTATATACCCAATATACGTATTGTAAGCTAACTGGTGTTGTGTGGGGATGCAACCACGCTGCAATATGTGCAGTATTACTACTATATACCCAATATACGTATTGTAAGCTAACTGGTGATGTGTGGGGATGCGAACA
>NW_014611451.1:0-342 GCF_000485595.1 Priapulus caudatus | reverse complement strand
GCGTGTGCGGTGGCGTGTGCGTGTGTGTGTGTGTGCGCGCGCGAGTGTTGTGTGTATGTGTGTGTGTGTGTGTGTGTGTGTGTGTGCGCGTGTGTGTGTGTATGAGAGAGAGAGAAAGAGATAGAGAGAAAGAGAGAGTGAGAGCCTTTGTGATTGGAAAGTAAGTCATTTTTCCGCATGATTTTTCTCTGAGCGGTCAGGGTACTACATTCCCCTATTTACGCCACACTCAGTCATATGTGCTGCATCACCGAATGAGGAGAATTGTGGTATAGCACGTGGGTGATCTATAATTCTATATCGTGCACGTACGTTTACGTGTTCAAGCGCAACGAGATCCGC
>NW_014611450.1:0-342 GCF_000485595.1 Priapulus caudatus | reverse complement strand
CTCTTCTTTCTTCCCCCTTCCCCTCCTACTACTCATCCTCCTCCTCCTCCTCCTCTCTACTTCCTCTTCCTCCAATGGCATTCCTCCTCCTCCTTCCCCTTTAATTTATCATCCTCTTCCTCCGATGGCATTCCTCCTCCTCCTTCCCCTTCATCAAATGGCCTTCTTTCTACTCCTCCTCCTCCTCCTCCTCTACCTCCTCTTCCTCCGATTGCCTTCCTACTACTCACCGGCTTCTCCTGCTCCTCCTGCTCCTCTTCCTCCCCCCTCCCTCCTCCTCCTCCTCCCTCCTCCTGCTCCTCCCCCGCGGGGACTGGCGACCACCGCCCAGTACAACAAACG
>NW_014611449.1:0-342 GCF_000485595.1 Priapulus caudatus | reverse complement strand
TTATACTCCACGTTCAATCAGCCCAATAGTATCCTATTCCCATGACAGATAAAAACACCCGCAAACCATTAGTCCTCGTTGATGGATCATCCTACCTGTTTCGTGCTTTTTACGGTATCAAAGCGCCCTTAACTGCTCCCGATGGTATGCGTACCAACGCGATTCATGGCGTGTTAAATATGTTGGATAGTTTGCGCAAAACGTATGAGCCAGAGCATATGTCGGTGGTATTTGATGCCAAAGGCAAAACCTTCCGCAATGACCTCTTTCCCGACTACAAGGCGCACCGCCCGCCAATGCCAGAAGAGCTGCGTGATCAAATTGAGCCTTTGCTAGAAATCA
>NW_014611448.1:0-342 GCF_000485595.1 Priapulus caudatus | reverse complement strand
CGCTATGTTGTTTAATATCTGCGAGCTTACGTATTGCAATTTGCACTGAGGTATCCTTTAAAAATGCTAGATGAGAGAGGGTGGTATTGTAGGGAAAATGCGGTGCTGTTCCTATCAAAAAAGCGACACTCACGAGGTGAATTGATAAGTGGAGTGTTCGTTTCAGCTGTGCTTCTATAGGCTAATATGCTTGGATAGGTTATACTCAGGAGGCGCTAATGTAGTTTTCATCAATGCGCTATCCTTATGATCAAGCAATAAATTTTTTCTGCTGCTCCCTCTAAGTTCGCTTGTTGGAGTGCCTAGCCCCCTCCAATCGAATCAGTGCTTGTTTACCGTTAG
>NW_014611447.1:0-342 GCF_000485595.1 Priapulus caudatus | reverse complement strand
GCACTATTCACTCTGCACTATGCACTGTGCACTCTGCACTATGCACTACAGTGTATGCACTATGCACTATGCATTATGCATTATGCACTATGGACTACAGTGTATGCACTATGCACGATGCACGATGCACTATGCACTATGCACTATGCAGTATGCACTATGCACTGTGCACTATGCACTGTGCACTATGCGCTATGTACTATGCACTATGCACTATGCACTATGCACTACAGTGTATGCATCATGCACCATGCACTATGCACTATGCATTATGCACCATGCACCATGCACCATGCACTATGCACTATGCACTATGCACTATGCACTATGCACTATGCACTA
>NW_014611446.1:0-342 GCF_000485595.1 Priapulus caudatus | reverse complement strand
CGAGAATCACTTTGCGAGCTCTTATAACCGCCAGCCAGGTTAATCAAATGACTGACGGGTGTGCCGAGCCTGACTTCCCAATTGCCTGGCTGCTGGATGCCATTGCCCGAAACAGTGACGATCCGTGAAAACAGTGGCTGTCCCAGCTCCAGTGCCCGAGCAATGGCGGCACAGGTGCCTACATTCTGGCAAAACAGACCGATATCGAAGGCCAGTTTACCCTTCGGGACTTCTCTACCGGTGAGGATTTTTATGAGCTGTTTTTCACCACCCGATGGGTAAATGGTTGGAATAACGACGATTTCGGTTTGTGGCAGTGGACGGCTGCGCAATGCCGTCTGC
>NW_014611445.1:0-342 GCF_000485595.1 Priapulus caudatus | reverse complement strand
ATTATGCGATTGGTCTACTAAGCTTCAAAAAGAAAAAGGCCTGCAACGCCGCAAGCCTTTAAATATGTAGTTAGAACCTCGGACAAGCAGATTAACAGTTTGGCGTTCCACCCATCAAAGTTCCCGTAAGTGCTTGCCATTGTGAAAGGACCAATTGTTTGTGTGTCAATTAGTAACAAAATTTTACCAGGCAAAAGCGTTAGGATTTACCAGCATGTATTTCTATCTCAATGTTCTATATTGGCAATATATTTCACGCCTGGAAATAATGTAAACTGAAAGTGGTAAATCTTGAATGCAGATTGACACTCTTAGGGTTTACTGAGTACGGCCTTCTAGGCC
>NW_014611444.1:0-342 GCF_000485595.1 Priapulus caudatus | reverse complement strand
AAAAAAAAAAATTTTTTGGCTTGGGGCCGGGGGGGGGTGGGGTTCGTTCGAACCCCCGAACCCCCCCTGGCTACGGGCCTGAATAAATATTATATATACAAATACATGCAAAATATTTTTTATTCTGATGTTTGAAATGTGTGGATGCTCGCGTGCGTACGCGTGTGAGTGCCCTGTCCGCGTCCGCAGGAACGTATGAATACGTGTCGTCTCCTTCGTGTCCACCGACCGCCTCACGCTCACTCTACGCCGTCTATATCCGCCAGGACAAGATGATGTTCTGCGACATGTGCGACCCGGCTACCACACGTTCTGCGTCGGCCTTCGCAACATCCCCACGGT
>NW_014611443.1:0-342 GCF_000485595.1 Priapulus caudatus | reverse complement strand
AGACGAGCGAGTGTTTCGATGGCAACGACAAACTTCTTGATTAAATAAAGCGGTTGTCGAGCTGACGGGCTAGAAATACGTCCGAGTGTTGTGCGGGGTCTGGCGTGTTCTCCCTCTGTCTCTGTCTCTCTCTGTCTGTATGTCTCGATCTGTCTCTGTCTCTGTCTCCCTCTGTCTCTGTCTCTCTCTCTCTGTCTGTCTCTGTCTCTGTCTCTGTCTCTGTCTCCTTCTGTCTCTGTCTCTCTCTCTGTCTCTGACTCTCTCTGTCTCTCTCTCTCTCTCTCTCTCTCTCTCTCTCTCTCTCTCTCTCTCTCTCTCTCTCTCTCTCTCTCTCTCTCTCTC
>NW_014611442.1:0-342 GCF_000485595.1 Priapulus caudatus | reverse complement strand
CACACACACATACACACACACACACACACACACACACACAGAGGATATGACAAATATGACGCTACCTATACGTTACCTATACACGCCTCGCTCTACTAACATAACCGTGCACCGCACGAGGCACGGTGCGCTTTTTGACGGTATGAAATATTAATATTAATGTCATTACAGGCCCGGATTCTCTCGCGCCGTGTATGGATAGCGTCGTACCCACATCCTTCTACCATCACGGGCACTAAAATAAAATGATAACAAATAAGCACGTACTGCGTTTCCTACAACAGTTTTGTGAGAATCGAAAGGCAAGCGAGAGAAAAGTATCTAGAGAGAGATAGAGAGAGA
>NW_014611441.1:0-342 GCF_000485595.1 Priapulus caudatus | reverse complement strand
GGTTGACAGTCGAGAGTGTGGATATTATTGTGCGCCTTTAATTAAGAATAGGGCAAGTGGTAACACCCTTCACGATAGTGAGTGAAGAGTCTTGCCTCTATTATTAGCCGCAGCAAAAGGATCATCAAATGAGCAATCAACAATCGTCAGCCATACGTCATGACTGGACGCCAGAAGAAGTTACAGCGCTGTATCAGCAGCCCTTCAACGATTTGATGTTTCAGGCGCAAACGATTCACCGTCAGAACTTTGATGCCAACGAAGTACAAATCAGCACCCTGTTATCCATTAAAACCGGTGCGTGTCCTGAAGATTGCAAATACTGCCCGCAAAGTGGCCACT
>NW_014611440.1:0-342 GCF_000485595.1 Priapulus caudatus | reverse complement strand
TTGATAATATGGACGTTATAAAACATCTCCCGACCCGGATTATTCATGGACGAAAAGATATTACTTGCCCAGTAGAGTCATCTTGGCGACTCCATAAAAAATTCACAAACTCTACGCTTAAAATTCTTCCAAACACAGGACACCTTGCTGGTGAGCCTGACATGATAGAGGCTTTAATTGATGCAACCGATAAAATAATCGAAGAAATTAGTTAACTAAAGATATAGATGTCAAGTCCCGATAGAGCATAATTTCGTATATTAATTATTCTCTACTTTAGTATTTTTAAGATTAATCACCCGTGTCGCCTCATTTTTATTCATACCATATCCATCACGAACA
>NW_014611439.1:0-342 GCF_000485595.1 Priapulus caudatus | reverse complement strand
CTCTCTCCTCCTCTCACTCTCTCTCCCTCTCTCTCTCTCTCTCTCGCTTTCTTTTCTCTCTCTCCCCCTCTCTCTTTCTTGCTCTCTCTCCCTCTCTCTTTCTTTCACTCTCCCCTTCTCTCTTTCTTCCTCTCCCTCTATTCTCTCGCATCTTGCTCGTCGTCCGTCTTGCGCTTTTCTACGTGTCTGATGAAAGCGCACTATTGTACGCAGCGTGCGCAGAAGCCATGAAGCTCTACAGCATCCCTGCTGATGCTGCTGCTGCTGCTGATGCTGCTGATGATGATGATGCTGATGCTGCTGCGGGTGGTGGTGGTGGTGATGCTGCTGCTGCTGATGCTG
>NW_014611438.1:0-342 GCF_000485595.1 Priapulus caudatus | reverse complement strand
CGTTGCCATCAATGCGCCGGTGTTACCCGCACTGACTGCGGCTTGGGCATCACCCTGATGAACCAGATTGATTGCGACACGCATGGAAGAATCTTTCTTCTTGCGCATTGCCAGCGCCGGGTCATCATGGCTTCCTACTATTTCAGAGGCGTGTTGGACCGACAGACGATCATCGAGAGAGATGTCGTTATTCGAAAGGTATGTTTTGATCTCGTCCTGTTTGCCGACGAGTACAATCTTCAGATCAGAGCGTTTTTTCAGAACGCTGACAGCAGCAGGTATGACAACCTCGGGACCGAAGTCACCACCCATTACATCTAATGCAACAACAGCCTGCTCAGG
>NW_014611437.1:0-342 GCF_000485595.1 Priapulus caudatus | reverse complement strand
GTCGCGTTGTAACACGTCGTCTAGCTGTAAGATCAATGGTGTTCACGTCTTATACTCTGATATCAGTCCTGAGTATCATAATATAGACTACATTATGTCTATATAGTCTATATTATGTATATACTATTATAGACATAGTATAGACATAATATAGACATAGTATAGACATAATATAGACAGTATGTCTATATAGTCTATATTATGTCTATACTATGTCTATATTATGTCTATACTATGTCTATATTATGTCTATACTATGTCTATAGTATGTCTATATAGTCTATATTATGTCTATACTATGTCTATATTATGTCTATACTATGTCTATAGTATGTCTATATA
>NW_014611436.1:0-342 GCF_000485595.1 Priapulus caudatus | reverse complement strand
ATACAGTTAGTATTACACATACATGTAACACAGTCAGTAATATACATGAAAGTACATGTAACATAGTTAGTATTACACATAAAAGTACATGTAACACAGTCAGTATTACACATAAAAGTACATGTAACACAGTTAGTAATATACATCAAAAGTACATGTAACACAGTCAGTATTACACATAAAAGTACATGTAACACAGTTAGTAATATACATAAAAGTACATGTAACACAGTTAGTAATATACATCAAAGTACATGTAACACAGTCAGTATTACATATAAAAGTACATGTAACACAGTCAGTATTACACATAAAAGTACATGTAACATAGTCAGTATTACA
>NW_014611435.1:0-342 GCF_000485595.1 Priapulus caudatus | reverse complement strand
GCGTTTCTGTGCCGTAATAATCGACTTTCACCTGGTCTAAAATACTCGGATGAGCACGACCTGTACGGATTTTTGCCAGTTCAGCATGTAGGGCATCGATACTTTTACCCATGCGGATTTCTGCGTCTTTGATTATCTCTTCGATCATTTTTCTTCTCCCATCACAACCGTGGTACCAATGGTTTTATCTAAAATAGCTGCGGGCATCGTGCCATCTGTATTCAGGTTAAATATCCGCAACGGTAAATTATTATCGCGACACATAACAACGGCTGTCGCATCCATCACTTTAAGTTTTTTATCGACAACTTCATCGATATTTATCGACTCAAACAATATGGC
>NW_014611434.1:0-342 GCF_000485595.1 Priapulus caudatus | reverse complement strand
GTGTTATTTTTCAGGTTAGGTTTAGGTAGGAAAAAGAAGAGAAAGAAAGAGAAAAAGAAAGCATATTATAGGTTCCGGGGAGATAGCAGAGGGAATATGAGCACGGGTTTTCAGGTAGGTAGAACTACGGGTACAGGGAATAAAACGGGGAAGAACGGGATTTCAGGTCGGTAGAGCCAGGAGCGACTACGAGAGAGACACCCGTGGAGGCTACCTAGGTCTACGCGAAGAAAGGAAGAACGGGAGAGGGGAAGATGAAGCCGGAGACCGTACATCCGCCCTGGCCGTACAGCAGTGCTATGCAACCCTCCACTATGCACGCCTCCGCTATGCATCCCTCCG
>NW_014611433.1:0-342 GCF_000485595.1 Priapulus caudatus | reverse complement strand
GGTCTGAGCCGATAATCAGTGCATCTGGGTAGTCTTTTTCTACAGCTTTGGCTTTTAGCTCTGATAATCTAACCACCATATCCTCGACTTTTTCACCATCTAATGGCGTTTCGTCAGCATCTGGACGAGCACAGACAAAATCAAGGTGAAGCTGGTCTAGCAGGGCTTTGCGATAGGGTGAGGTTGAGGCGAGAACGAGCTGCATTATGACCTTGTGTTGGTTGCTTGAAAAAAGCGAATATTACAACGGAAGCTTTTGAAATGTAAGGATTAATAGCGATGATTCTTGCTATTCAAGTCGTTGCTTTGGCTGTTATCGCTGTATATTACGAAATTCTTAAG
>NW_014611432.1:0-342 GCF_000485595.1 Priapulus caudatus | reverse complement strand
TCCCTCCCGTCCCTCCCTCCCTCCTTCCCTCCCTCCTTCCTCTCCCTCCTTCCCTCCCTCCTTCGCTCCCTCCTTCCCTCCCTCCCTTTGCTCCCTCCTTCCCTCCCTCCTTCCCTCCCTCCTTCTCTCCCTCCTTCCCTCCCTCCTTCCCTCCCTCCCTCTCTCCCTCTTTCCCTCTCCCCTCCTGCATCTGTCTCGCGTGCGCGCCAAGTTGTAGAGTGTTAGAATGTGCTCATGATACGCATTCTGGTAGAAAATGCACTGATTCTATGCCATCGTATATACATACATCTATATATATATATATATATATATATATATATATATATATATATATATATA
>NW_014611430.1:0-342 GCF_000485595.1 Priapulus caudatus | reverse complement strand
GTGTGTAAAAGGGAGGCATGAACCGTCTCTACGAGACGTAGATGGGGGGAGGGTGGACAGATTCACTGCCATTACCCCGTGTGTGTAGGGGAGGCCTGGACCGTCTCTACAGGATGCAGATCCACTGCCACTACCCCGTGTGTGTGAAGCGTAGGCCTGGACCATCTCTACAGGACGTAGATGGAGGGAAGGTGGACAGATCCACTGCCACTACCCCATGTTCAAAGAGTTTCTCACTCGATGCGACTGAGTCATAAAGTGAGAGATGAACTAATAGTTTCTGACTCATGGGATTTTGTCATCACATCATCAGGTTCTTTTGACTCTGCAGCTGAGTAGCTA
>NW_014611429.1:0-342 GCF_000485595.1 Priapulus caudatus | reverse complement strand
AGAGAGAGAGAGGAGAGGGGGGGGGGGAGGAGAAAGAGAGCGAGAGAGAGAGCGCTACAGACAGACAGACAGACAGGAAGAGGGAGACAGAGAGACCCTACCAGAGAGACAGAGAGACCCTAACAGAGCTACAGAGGGAGACAGAGAGACAGAGAGACCCTATCAATTACACCAACAATCGCGTTTTACTCGATATATTTCCGCACCGGCGACCTCCCTTTCCCCCACCCCTCACACCCACACCCACACCCACCCACCCCTCACACCCACACCCACACCCACCCACCCAACACGCACGTGTGAGTCATTCGCGGGTTGCAACCCATAGATTGTCACCCACCG
>NW_014611428.1:0-342 GCF_000485595.1 Priapulus caudatus | reverse complement strand
GTAAATCAAGCAGGTCTGTATGTGTGTCGATCTGTTGACGTAAATTGGCGAGGTGTGGTTGGTCTATTTGATCTAGCGTTTGATGTAATAAAGGCGCAATCTTGAGCGAGTCGCGCAAGGTGGATAAATCACGCGGACGTGCAGAACCGAGTGCAATACGCGAGACAATACGTTCTATATCCCCTACATGTTGCAGTTGCTGGTGAATGTTTTCGTAGTGATATTGCTGCGTGAAACCTTCGATGGCATGGTGGCGTTGTGTTAATTGTTGTTGATCTTTGAGCGGCTTGTTCAGCCAACGACGTAACAAGCGGCTACCCATGCTGGTGGCGGTTTTGTCTA
>NW_014611427.1:0-342 GCF_000485595.1 Priapulus caudatus | reverse complement strand
CTCTCCCCTCCCCCTCTCCCCTTCCCCCCTCTCCGCCTCTCCCCTACTTTCACACTCTCTCTACTCATTCCTCTCTCTCCCTCTCTCTCCCTTCCACCTCCCTCTCTCTTCTTCTCTACCTCTCCCCTCTCCCCCTCTACCTCTCCCCCTCTCCCCCTCACCCTCTCCCATTTCTCTCACCCTCTACCCCTATACCTCTCTTCTCGCATTCCATGTCGCTCTGCTACTGTGTTTGGCGCGCGCCCAACGGTGCGGTGAATTCGCTACATGAGTGCCATAGCGGTGATGCATATACTCTTTTGATCTCTATTTCTTTCATTCTCTCTCTTTCGCGCTCTCTCT
>NW_014611426.1:0-342 GCF_000485595.1 Priapulus caudatus | reverse complement strand
GCACACACATGCACTGTTGCCGAAATACGGGCGACCTTTAGACCTCAAAGTGCATAGGGGGCCTACAGTTGTAGTTGCCCATGTGAGGTGATAGTAGTTTCTTTGTAGTCGACCAGAAGCTTGAAATGGTGGCGAGAAAGCGTGCCCCACGGTGGAAGATGGAAATCGCGTGCGCGGGAACGAGACAAAACTGTATCGGGTTCGGCGACGGGAGAGGGTTACCCACCTGGGGGCCATGTTGAGTCACGCACATACAGCTGTGGAGGTTGAGTGATGCGAGACTTGGTGGCGGAAGGAAATGTGTACGAAAATATTTACAAAAAAATGCATACATCTTAAGAG
>NW_014611425.1:0-342 GCF_000485595.1 Priapulus caudatus | reverse complement strand
CTTTAAAACTCTTGACTGCTGACTCCCTCATTTTTCTGAGGACTCCCTCTTTTTGAGGGTAGGGAGTCCGTTGTACTCGCCTTGTTCAAAAGTTCATTTCTACCCCTGTCACTGTATGCATTACTGCATGGGGAGTGAAGGCAATAGGAATGATAGCAAATGGGAGAGAAGAAAGATAGGGTGGTGAGGGAGGAATGATTGAGGGAGAAGGAAGGAATAATAGGATGGGGGATAGGAACGATATAGGGTTGGGAGGGAGGAAGGATGGGGTGGGGAGGGAGAAAGGATGGGGTGGGGAGGGAGAAAAGATGGAGTGGGGAGGGAGAAATAATTGAGTGAGAA
>NW_014611424.1:0-342 GCF_000485595.1 Priapulus caudatus | reverse complement strand
CATAATTTCTGGGTTAAAATTACACTAGATCGTAATCATACTATAATCTAATCATTAATTTATATGTTAAATTTAAATGCCGACATTAATGCAGCAAATAACACGTGACTTGTCGCCGTCATATTTATTATCGGCGTTCTCTGGCGAGTCGGGAAGAGCCAGAAGAAATCTTTCTACTGTCTACGTCTGCTAGAATCGATTATATTCCCTGTGCGTTTAATGTGTGTGTGTGTGTGTGTGTGTGTGTGTGGTGCGTGCGCGCGCGCGCGTGCGTGCGTGCGTGCGTGCGTGCGTGCGTGTGTGTGCCGCTGGTGGTGACGTATGTCCACTCACCTCGCCTCC
>NW_014611423.1:0-342 GCF_000485595.1 Priapulus caudatus | reverse complement strand
CACACTCACTTGTGACTTTACTCACACTCACCTGTGACTTTACTCACACTCACCAGCGATTTTACTCACACTCGCCTGTGACTTTACTCACACTCACTTGTGACTTTACTCATACGCACCTGTAACTTCACCCACACTCACCTGTGAATTTACTCACCTGCAGCAGAAACACGGCGCACTTGTTTGAAACGTAGCCGAAGACGTCGCTCGTCTGTATCGCCAACACGCGCGGGGTCGAGCGAGCGCACGCGCACGACATTTTCTCGCACGAATCGCAGCAATTCCTCGTCCGCCACGCAGTCGTACGGACTCTCTACTCGCGATTCTATACGCTCGCGAATA
>NW_014611422.1:0-342 GCF_000485595.1 Priapulus caudatus | reverse complement strand
AGGTATCAAGTAGGCGGCTCTGATACTGGTGGTGGCGATGACCTTTCAACTGCATACCCGACGTCAACGAAACGAGATCGTTGCCCCGCCGCCTGCTGTGAAAGACTACATTCCAACATCTGATTAAAAGTAGCGACTGATTATGCTGATTTTTCGTTTAGTAACTACGTCGCTGACGAATTCGCTTCTTGCGGCGTGTCTTTGCCAAACACGTCCATATCAATGATGATAAATGGCAAGCCATGCTTGTTCGTATCTTCTGTCAAAACACAAGTGATGCTAGCTAGATAGAAGTGGTAACGCGTGTGTGTGTATGTATGTGTGTGTGTGTGTGTGTGTGTG
>NW_014611421.1:0-342 GCF_000485595.1 Priapulus caudatus | reverse complement strand
TCTCCTCTTACCTCTCCCTCTCCCTCTCCTCTCTCTCTCTCTATAAATGTATCTCTCCCGGCAGGCTGTGATGGACAGCAAACAGCACAGTGTCTCATACACACTCAACAGGACCCAGGCTGTGGTCGTCGAATACACGTCCGATGAGGAAACCGACATGTTTCAGGTGCGTCACAACTTGTTGGGTGGCTCTCTCTCTCTATTTTTCTGCCTAACGCTGTCTCTCTCACATGTTTCAGGTGCATGCTGTCCCCCGCAGGGTCACTCTACTTGTGGGGTGGCTATCTGTGTCTCTCTTCCTGTCCCTGGTCTCGCTCTCTCTTTCTCTCTCTCGCTCTTTCT
>NW_014611420.1:0-342 GCF_000485595.1 Priapulus caudatus | reverse complement strand
CTCAAAAAAGAAATAGAGCGCCTTAACAAAATTGAAGTGCAATTACAGGCAACGCCTGATAAACAAATATCATTGACCGACCCGGACTCACGTTCGATGAAAAGTCGTGGTGCAGGCATCGTTGGTTACAATGTACAAACCGCTGTTGATACCAAACATCACCTTATCATTGCGCACGAAGTGACGAATATAGGCAATGATCGCGCACAGTTGAAGAATGTTTCTGAACTCGCTAAAGCGGCGATAGACAGTGATGAACTCTCGGTTGTCGCTGACCGCGGTTATTATAATTGTAACGAAATAAAAGCCTGTGATGATGCCGGCATCACTATTTACTTACCT
>NW_014611419.1:0-342 GCF_000485595.1 Priapulus caudatus | reverse complement strand
CAGAGCGAGTAATGATGACGACGTCGAATAAAAATGACGACAACGACAACGAAAAAGGCGACCGCGCCGATTCTGCTCGCTCGCCGCCGCCGCCGTATTTTCGCTCGCTCGCGGTGCGAAAAACGTGACCGCGCCGGCACTATAGATAAAGAGCTGCGAGCGACTAGGCGGCAGTAAAACGCAGTGACCGCTTGTATTGACAGCAGAACGAAATTTAAAGGAAACGCACAGACAAAATCCCGTCTAAAAATTATGAACATTTATTTGAATGTTTTATAAATATAATGTATAATATAATTAATAGGTTTTATCATTTATAAATTCAGATGTTTTATAAATAGA
>NW_014611418.1:0-342 GCF_000485595.1 Priapulus caudatus | reverse complement strand
TCTCTCTCTCTCCCCTCTCTCTCTCTCCCTCCCTCCCTCCCTCCCTCCATCCCTCTCTCTTTCTCCGGGATCACATCAGTGGGCGCAGATGGTCACGCGCCTTGCATCCACACTGCTGGACATCGTAGCTAGCTAGCTGACCACAGGAACAGCCGCTACTGGGAGAGATGCATGGACCCTGCATGAATAACATCAAAGACATGTATGATGACGCCACGCTCTCTCGCATCCCTGGGGAGGGGATGAGGGAGCGAGAGAGAGGGGGAGAGGGAGAGAGAGAGGGAGAGACACACACACACACAGACAGAGAGAGAGAGAGAGAGAGAGAGAGAGAGAGAGAGA
>NW_014611417.1:0-342 GCF_000485595.1 Priapulus caudatus | reverse complement strand
CACTTTACCCCTCCCTCATTCTCTCCCTCCCTCTCCCTCTCCCTCTCCCTCTCTCCCTCCCTCTCCCTCTCCCCCTCCCTCTCCCACGCTCTACCCATCCCTCTCCCTCTCCCACGCTTTCCACCCCCTCTCCTCTCCCCTCCCTCTCACCTCTCTCCCTCCCTCTCCCCTCCCTCTCCCTCTCCCACACTTTACCCCTCCCTCTCTCCCTCCCACCCTCCCCTCCCCCTCCCTCTCCATCACTCACCTAATCGGATCGCATGCATCAGGTCACTTCTCGGATCCGACACAGGTGGCGCTGCCGGCTTCTTCTCGCCCGAGTGCCCCGCCTTCGGCGCCTCA
>NW_014611416.1:0-342 GCF_000485595.1 Priapulus caudatus | reverse complement strand
GTATAATAAACTATATTATACCACCTACATGGAGTTACTGGCTTGAATTTACGTACGGACAAGGCGCTAGTAGATACAAAAAAAGTTGGAATGAGGTAATAGGACAATTTGATATTCAGCCCCATCAAAAGCTGAATAATCCGACGGTTAGCATGACCAGCCCTCGAACTGAAAAAATTGCCCCCACACCTCTACAGTCAAACTTACCCAATTCCTCCCACCCATCTTGGGCTATAAGAGGCGTTGTTGTTGCAACTTGCCTTGCAACACTCGGCAATATTCCCTTTCAGTCATCAAAGGCTTCTAAAGGGCTTTCAGAGTCTGCAAATTTTGCGATATCTG
>NW_014611415.1:0-342 GCF_000485595.1 Priapulus caudatus | reverse complement strand
TCCCTCCTACTATCAAAGACCCACTCTCCCCCTGCTTCTCTCCTTGTCCCTACTCCTCCTCCCTCCTACTATCAAAGACCCACTCTCCCCCTGCTTCTCTCCTTGTCCCTACTCCTCCTCCCTCCTACTATCAAAGACCCACTCTCCCCCTGCTTCTCTCCTTGTCCCTACTCCACCTCCCTCCTACTATCAAAGACCCACTCTCCCCCTGCTTCTCTCCTTGTCCCTACTCCACCTCCCTCCTACTATCAAAGGCCCGCTCTCCCCCTGCTTCTCTCCTTGTCCCTACTCCTCCTCCCTCCTACTATCAAAGGCCCACTCTCCCCCTGCTTCTCTCCTTGT
>NW_014611412.1:0-342 GCF_000485595.1 Priapulus caudatus | reverse complement strand
CTCTCTTCTCTCTCTCGCTCTCTCTCTCTCTCTCTCTCTCTCTCGCTGGCTCTCTCTTTCTCCCTCTGTCTCTCTCTTTCTCTCCCTCTACCTCACGCATACGCACTCCCACGCGCGCTCACTTCCCATATTCCTCTCGCGCTGCGCACGTAGGTGCGTACATCTCACCTCTATATGCGTTCCTCGGTTTTTTCGGCTTTTCTTTTATTCTAGCAATAACAATTGTAAGCCCAGTCATCAACCGTGGCGCCCTCTGACTGTCACGACTTTAACTACGGCAGCGATGACGTTCATGTCCACACAGCATGCGACCTCCCTCCCCCTCCCCATCTACCCATCGAC
>NW_014611411.1:0-342 GCF_000485595.1 Priapulus caudatus | reverse complement strand
GAGAAGAGAGAGAAAGAGAGAGAGAGAGAGGGAGAGAGATAGAGAGGAGGGAAAGAGACGGAGGGTAAAAGACGGAGAGAGGGAGAAAGGAATGCGCGTGGGAGGTGGAAATAGGGTGAGAAATAAAAAAGAGAGAGAGGAAAAAAGACAAAAGGAGAGCAAGCGCTCTCTCTCTCTTTCTCTCTTTCTATCTCTCTGCTTTTCTCTCTGCCCCCCCCCCTCTCTTTCTGACTCCCTCAACCAATCTCCCATTCTATCTCTTTCCCTCCTTCTCAATCTATTGCGCATCCCCCTCTCTCCCGCTTTTTCTCTCTCCCTTCCTCTCTCTTTCTCTCTCTCGCG
>NW_014611409.1:0-342 GCF_000485595.1 Priapulus caudatus | reverse complement strand
TTCGTTGCTCGAGCAAAGCGAAATATAGAGCAGGGCCATGTTCGCTTCGTTTTGCTGGACTTCGCTGGACGAGCGAGCAAAATAGAGACCAGGGGTATGTTTGCTTTTTTTGCGAGAAAGATAGAGGGAGAGGAGAGAGATGGAGGAATAGAGGTCGAGTGAGAAAGAATGAGAGAGAGAGAGAGCGACAGATATCGTTCGACAGGGAGATAGAGAGGTCGAGTGAGAGAGGGAAAGAAAGACAGCAATGGGCGAGAGAGGGAGTGAGGGGGACAGAGAGAGAGTTAGAGAGAGAGGTAGAGTCAGAAGGGAAGAGATAGAGGGAGAGCCGGAGAGAGAGAG
>NW_014611408.1:0-342 GCF_000485595.1 Priapulus caudatus | reverse complement strand
TGCATAGTGCATAGTGCATACTGCATTGTGCATGGTGCATAGTGCATGGTGCATGGTGCATGGTGCATGGTGCATGGCGCATGGTGCATGGTGGTGCATAGAGCATAGTGCATCGTGCATAGTGCATAGTGCATAGTGCATAGTGCATAGTGCATAGTGCATAGTGCATAATGCATAATGCATAATGCATAGTGCATAGTGCATAGTGCATAGTGCATACACTGTAGTGCATAGTGCAGAGTGCATAGCGTATAGTGCATAGTGCAGAGTGCATAGCGCATAGTGCATAGTGCATAGTGCATAATGCATAATGCATAATGCAGAGTGCATAGTGCACAGTGC
>NW_014611407.1:0-342 GCF_000485595.1 Priapulus caudatus | reverse complement strand
GATTTGGCGAGCGAGGTGTTATATCTATTTCAAGTTCAGGTGTTTTGATAATAAGAGGTTGAACAGCTTGAATAGCGGATACAACAACGAAAATAACTAAAAAACTGTGCATGTTTCTTTACTCTGGTGATTTAGGCTATCAATAGCTTGCTACCATAATGTGATTGGTGACAAGATAAAGCAATTAATAGAGGTGCTCTATGTCATTTATACGAGTAGATTAGCATGACAATTGAATTATTGAAAAATATCTGGTTAGTGTTTCTTGATACTGCTTTTTGGTTGTTGATTGGATTGGTAGCTGCCGGTTTGATTAAATCATTTATTTCTGAAAATACTATG
>NW_014611406.1:0-342 GCF_000485595.1 Priapulus caudatus | reverse complement strand
GCTAGTGCTATCACGCTACCCACACAGCTAGTGCTATCACGCTACCCACACATCTAGCACCATCATGCGTTGCATCACCTGCGGGATCGGACGTAGTGGATAGCGTCGGTCGCCTTCATCCTGTAGGCGTAGACAAGAAAGCAGGCGATGATGACACCGGTGCGACCCAGCCCCGCGTGGCAGTGCACGGCCACCTGTGAAACACAGCAGACGCACACATTCATTCCTCTACTCCCTACGAGCCCGTGGAAAACGAGAGATTCTAAAGGAAACCGATAGAAAAAGAACCTGGAGGGAAGGTGATGATGAGAGAAGCGAGAGGGTGGGATCAACTGGGGGAGG
>NW_014611405.1:0-342 GCF_000485595.1 Priapulus caudatus | reverse complement strand
GCACGCACACGCACGCACGCACGCACACACGCACACACGCACGCACGCACGCACACACACACACGCACGCACACACGCACGCACGCACGCACGCAACACGCACGCACCACACGCACGCACGCACGCACGCGCACACATACATACACACACGCGCGCGCACACCAACAGAAAATGTACGACAACAGTGGCGGTAGTGGTGGAGGTGCCGGCGGCGGCGGCGGCAGTAGTAGCTGCTTTATACGTTGTTCGCTATAATAATGAATCATAACTGACATCGTTTACACGGTTAATTTATCACGAGGCTGCACGCACGCACGCACGCACGCACGCACGCACGCACGC
>NW_014611404.1:0-342 GCF_000485595.1 Priapulus caudatus | reverse complement strand
GCAGAGGAGAGCAGCAATGAGGGTTACGCGGGGGCGGCGGTGAGGGTTACACAGAGGGGAGCAGCAGCGAGGGTTACACAGAGGGGAGCAGCAGCGAGGGTTACACAGAGGGGAGCAGCAGCGAGGGTTACACAGAGGAAAGCAGCAGTGAGGGTTACATAGAGGGGAGCAGCAGTGAGGGTTACGCAGAGGGGAGCAGCAGTGAGGGTTACGCGGGGGTGGCGGTGAGGGTTACACAGAGGGGAGCAGCAGCGAGGGTTACACAGAGGGGAGCAGCAGCGAGGGTTACGCAGAGGGGAGCAGCAGCGAGGGTTACACAGAGGGGAGCAGCAGTGAGGGTTA
>NW_014611402.1:0-343 GCF_000485595.1 Priapulus caudatus | reverse complement strand
AAGAAAGTGATAAATTAAGCTCACCACCTGACCGTGAAACCTCCTATTTATAGGTTAGGCCTATATAGATTTTCCCGCCCATTTTCGTCACCTCTTCATTCAATTTTTAAAAATTTGCTTTCAATTCCAACGTAGGCCTATACGACACGATCATTTGGTCACCATTCTTCCCGCCCTTCTCTGGTAAATTCATGGGACAACCAACGTGCGTGCGTGCGTGCGTGCGTGCGTGCGTGCGTGCGTGCGTGCGTGCGTGCGTGCGTTCGTGTGTGTGTGTCAGTGTATGTGTGTGTGTGTGTCAGTGTGTGTGTGTGTGTGTGTGTGTGTGTGTGTGCGTGCGTGC
>NW_014611401.1:0-343 GCF_000485595.1 Priapulus caudatus | reverse complement strand
TGATCATACGATATATATACTCATACGATACATACATACGATACATATGATCATACGATACATCTGATCATACGATACATCTGATCATACGATACATCTGATCATACGATACATCTGATCATACGATACATCTGATCATACGATACATATGATCATACGATACATCTGATCATACGATACATCTGATCATACGATACATCTGACTGATCATACGATACATCTGATCATACGATATATATACTCATACGATACATATGATCATACGATACATATGATCATACGATACATCTGATCATACGATACATATGATCATACGATACATCTGATCATACGATACATCTGA
>NW_014611400.1:0-343 GCF_000485595.1 Priapulus caudatus | reverse complement strand
TATATATAATATATATATATATATATATATATATATATATATTTATATATGAACCTACTAAAGTCCACATTGTTGATAAGCTGTTCGTAACGCTGGGTGGGCCACAACGAAAGCCAATGCATAGACCCACTCTCTACAGTATGGTGGCCCGAATGGTCAATACATTCGCCGTCACTAAAGGCTGGGGCAGTGGTCATCACTAACTCTGGTTCTTTTCTCCGATAGCCCGGGATGTGACAGCTGGGTGGATATGATAGCCATCTGGGTCAGTCACCATACTGCAGAGCATCGCAGGAAACCTTCCCCGTAAATAAACAGAAAGAAAGACGCGCGAAGAGCAGAC
>NW_014611399.1:0-343 GCF_000485595.1 Priapulus caudatus | reverse complement strand
CTGTAATATTTTATTCACGTGCTTCTCAATTTTCTCCCCGTCTAAATCGCCAACCTGGGATCATCACCAGTGATCAAACCAGTAGTCTATCAATAGGCAGGGCTATTGATAGACTACTGATCAAACCTGTCACTTGCCTTTGGCGAGAGTCCCGATGTGGTGCCGTAGAGATTCGGATCGCTGTTGTAGAGAGAGTCTCCCTCCTCCTCCAGCCTCCGCCTCGGGTGGTACGCGTGCGGTGCCTTCGGTG
The DNA here is from genome assembly GCF_000485595.1 of Priapulus caudatus. NCBI lineage: Eukaryota > Metazoa > Priapulida > Priapulimorpha > Priapulimorphida > Priapulidae > Priapulus > Priapulus caudatus. The sequence goes on along the minus strand of NW_014611399.1, from coordinate 93 downwards.
GAAGCTTGGCTTCTAATTCATCTGCGGAAATGGGTGTATGGACGTAGATTTTTATTTTTTTTTATTAAAAAAAAATTTTTTTATTTTATTTAG
>NW_014611398.1:0-343 GCF_000485595.1 Priapulus caudatus | reverse complement strand
CCGCAGTCTGAACACTGGTCTGCAAAACCGCCGGGATCTCTACCGGGTCTACAGCTATGCCGGGCTGCCCCTGGTCTTTCGCGACCGTGAGATCTCGGACCGGATCGGCTTTCTCTACGCCGACTGGAGCGCTGAAGATGCGGTCGCTGATATTGTCCAGCGCCTAGAGGATATCGCCACCCTGGCTCCGGACGGACTGGTGCCGATCATCCTTGATGGCGAAAACTGCTGGGAGCGCTACCTCGACAACGGTTACCCCTTCTTGCAGCTGCTTTACCGCACCCTGCTCGATAATCCCGCCTTTGAGCTCTGTACCGTCGGCCAGGCGGTCGCAAGCAGCACC
>NW_014611397.1:0-343 GCF_000485595.1 Priapulus caudatus | reverse complement strand
AAACCGCTCCGGTTGCCCCATATGGGGAGCAAGACCTTCCAGCATGGCTTGCACCGGGCCTACCAGACGTGGCTCAAAGGGATTTGCTTCAATTCTGGCCAACGCGGCAGAAAGACGGCCAATAGTGCTGATTTTGGGTAGGATTGGAAGAATGCCCTCCTGTGCCGGTAGCTGTTAGTGTGAGGGTAAGATAGCCCTTCTCAGCGATATTGATCATTGCCATGGATTGGTCTGCCAACAGTGGGCTGTCGGACAATATCAACCCTCCCTCATCCACCATCCAGGCAAAGTGCATACCCAGCTCGCGCATACGCGCTGCGATGAGGCCAGCGCCCTGCTTGCC
>NW_014611396.1:0-343 GCF_000485595.1 Priapulus caudatus | reverse complement strand
TTAGGATTAGGGTTAGGGTTAGGGATAGGGTTTGGGTTACGTTTAGGGTTAGGGGTTTTGCATCATGATATCTGTCCACATTGATTAATTTTTGTGGATCACAATGCCTATATATACCGCTGCGATATATATATATTTAGTGGTAGGTTTAGTGTTGGATCTCTTGTGCTTAGAGTTACCGTTAGGGTTAACGTTTTGAACGGCATCGTCAACGTTATCACGTGACCTCCCTCAACGCCCGGGGGATAGCAACACCCACTGTAATGTCGGCGTCTCATGTCGGCTGTTCGAAACGTTCTAAATCATAATTATATAAACGCTATTGATGTTATGACGTCATTAC
>NW_014611394.1:0-343 GCF_000485595.1 Priapulus caudatus | reverse complement strand
GTATCGTTATTAAACTGCGCTTCAGGCTGTTCTTTTTCACCTGATGGGCGTGTATAACGATCATTCATAGTCTGAATAAATTCACTTGCTTCAGCGGTTACCTCAGCTAAAACACGTTTTGAACGCATTGACCAACCAACCGGCATGGGTCTGAAAACACTACGTAGCGGTTGCGTATTTTTTAAGAAGGCTTGTTTTATATTACCCGCGAGAGAATTGCCTTCACCGTTTTTATTGACTAATTTTTACCTGCCAAAACTTTACTTACTAGTTTATTCGCCACATATTTTGCAGCAAAACTACGAGAAGAAAAATGCACCACAAAAAAACTAACCAGAACAAT
>NW_014611393.1:0-343 GCF_000485595.1 Priapulus caudatus | reverse complement strand
TGTGTTTACGCTGTTACGGCAGCTGCTGGTAGCCGCTGTTACGTGATGTCGTACGCAGTTACGTGTTATAGGGTAGCCGCTGTTACGTGGTGTCGTACGCAGTTACGTGTTATAGGGTAGCCGCTGTTACGTGGTGTCGTACGCAGTTACGTGTTATAGGGTAGCCGCTGTTACGTGGTGTCGTACGCAGTTACGTGTTATAGCGTAGCCGCTGTTACGTGGTGTCGTGCGCAGTTGCGTGTTATAGGGTAGCCGCTGTTACGTGGTGTCGTACGCAGTTACGTGTTATAGCGTAGCCGCTGTTACGTGGTGTCGTACGCAGTTACGTGTTATAGGGTAGCCG
>NW_014611392.1:0-343 GCF_000485595.1 Priapulus caudatus | reverse complement strand
TACATACATATATGTGTGTATATATATATATATATATATATATATGTTTATATGTATATATAGACATACATACGGATACATATATATATGTATATATATATATAGACATACATACGGATACATATATATATGTATATATACATATACCCTTGACGACTCAGCAGTAAGAGTTACACACTGTGCGTAATACGATAATAATTATTGCCCAAGGTCACTGTTTCGTCGTCGTTGTCGTCGCACGACGAATTCTACGCTCTCTCTCGTTACTTATTAATTATAGTTAGGTGATTAGTTCCCTCTCCTGCGATACGATATTAAATTTATACACCTTCGGTTCACACAG
>NW_014611391.1:0-343 GCF_000485595.1 Priapulus caudatus | reverse complement strand
AAGGTATCTTTGAGAAAGACATCTCCGCCAATCGCCGAAGTTGTACCTAATGCCAGGGTATTAACAACCAGGTCAACACGGTTGGCAGAAGACGCACCGATGCCAGCCGTGCCGTTTGCGTAATCGTCAATGTATTTGCGGTGATGTCTGCTGTCGTATCAACCGCATGATCGTCGATGCCGTTACCCGCCGTAAGTTCAACTGTTCCGGTCGAGGCATCGGTAGTGATCGCGTTTATGCTTAAATTACCGCTCTCATTGAGGAAGATACCTTGCGCTGCTGTGATCGCTGTCGCGGTGACATCACCAGATATCGTGGTATTAATGGCACCCGCGCCTGTTGC
>NW_014611390.1:0-343 GCF_000485595.1 Priapulus caudatus | reverse complement strand
CTGCTAGGATGGGTCAGGGTTCTCAGGATAACTGCTAGGATGGGGTGGGTTCGTAGGATGACTGCTAGGATGGGTCAGGGTTCTCAGGATAACTGCTAGGATGGGTCAGGGTTCTCAGGATAACTGCTAGGATTGGGTCAGGGTTCTCAGGATAACTGCTAGGATGGGGTGGTTCGTAGGATGACTGCTAGGATGGGTCAGGGTTCTCAGGATAACTGCTAGGATGGGTCAGGGTTCTCAGGATAACTGCTAGGATGGGGTGGGTTCGTAGGATGACTGCTAGGATGGGTCAGGGTTCTCAGGATAACTGCTAGGATGGGTCAGGGTTCTCAGGATAACTGCT
>NW_014611389.1:0-343 GCF_000485595.1 Priapulus caudatus | reverse complement strand
CCATGCGTGAGCAGGTAGACAAAGGACGTTATATGATTTCTAAAAATTTTCCGGAAGGTACCTGCATCTCCAACCCACAGGGCGGCAATGTACTCTGGATAGAGATGCCGCGCGGCTGCAATTGCATCGAAGTATTCAACCGCGCCTTGCAACTGACACCATGAATATCAAGGCCGTATTAGCCTCACCAAACATCAGTAATCCGCTGGGTTGCCTGATGCCCGAGGAAAAAAAACGCGCTTTAGTTAATATGCTCGCCGAACGCGATATCCCTCTCATCGAGGACGATGTCTTCGGAGATGTTTATTTTGGTGACAAGTCACTGCGCTCGGCAAAATCTTAC
>NW_014611388.1:0-343 GCF_000485595.1 Priapulus caudatus | reverse complement strand
CTCTACATAACTCTGTCTCTCTACATCATTCTGTCTCTCTACATAATTCTGTCTCTCTACATAACCCTGTCTCTCTACATAACTCTGTCTCTCTACATAACTCTGTCTCTCTACATAATTCTGTCTCTCTACATAACTCTGTCTCTCTACATAACTCTGTCTCTCTACATAACCCTGTCTCTCTACATAACTCTGTCTCTCTACATAACTCTGTCTCTCTACATAATTCTGTCTCTCTACATAACTCTGTCTCTCTACATAATTCTCTTTCTATGATAACTCCATCTCTCTACATAACGTTGTCTCTCTACATAATTCTGTCTCTCTACATAACTCTGTCTCT
>NW_014611387.1:0-343 GCF_000485595.1 Priapulus caudatus | reverse complement strand
CCCTCCACCCATCTCTCTCTCTCTCTTACGTCTTTTCCACATATTTTCCGTAAACAATGCGATGAGTCAGCCTGTTCTGCTAGCATATATGACAAATACGACATACGCATAAACGCTCTCCTATAACACTATCTGTGTTAGGAAGATTCTTTCTATGACAAATGAACACGACAAGTAAACCACGTTTGTTCTCACGATCAAGTGAGGAGCGAGGGAAGGAGAAAAGGAGAGAGAGGAGCGAGGGGAGGAAAAGGAAGGAAGAGAGAGGAGCGAGGGGAGAAGGAAAGGAGAGAGAGAGGAGCGAGGGAGAAGGAAGGAGAGAAGGAGATGAGCGAGGGGAGAA
>NW_014611386.1:0-343 GCF_000485595.1 Priapulus caudatus | reverse complement strand
GAGAGATAGAGAGATAGAGAGTCTGTGAGAGGTTGTGTGTGGGCGCGCCCACGCGGAAGACACGCATAACAAACAATTTTAACGACTTGAGCGACGTTTTGAAGGAAATTTCGTCTGGCGGCGTCTTTTGTTGCTAGGGCCGCCAAAGCAGACACTCAAAATTTCATTAGTTGCCACAGCGGCGCTAACGTCGCAATACTTTTCTACGCGGAAACTTACGAATTCGTCGAGCCCTCGACTGGAAATATAATATCGGCAATACGCCACGCACGCTTATTATATTATTAGGTAAATAGGTATTTATTAGGTTAGGTATTAGGTATTTATTATAATATTATTTATT
>NW_014611385.1:0-343 GCF_000485595.1 Priapulus caudatus | reverse complement strand
ATAACAACAGCACCTACTTTTGCACGATTTAGATTGGGTTCTACAGGCATGGCGGCTACAGGAACTGATACCTTTGGAGAAGTAGAAGATTATCAGGTAAACATCACTTCTCCTCCTTTACCACCAACACCTCTTACTTGTGAGAGTATAGATATTTCCCCAAGCTCACTTGGCTATGGATTAGGCATTGGCCCAATCAACGCTACACATGATATTAGCGCATTATGGGGCTTGCCTTCAGGAAGTATAACGTTTCAAATTACAAATGGTTATACGAATATTGGAACTGATGGGTTTACTGTTTCTTCTAGCCAGTTCACAACGTATAATATAGGGGGAACAG
>NW_014611383.1:0-343 GCF_000485595.1 Priapulus caudatus | reverse complement strand
GGTAACATACAGGTACGTACCGTCGGTAACATGCAGGTACGTACCGTCGGTAACATACAGGTACGTACAGCCGGTAACATACAGGTACGTACCGTCGGTAACATACAGGTACGTACAGCAGGTAACATACAGGTACGTACCTTCGGTAACATGCAGGTACGTACCGTCGGTAACATGCAGGTACGTACCGTCGGTAACATACAGGTACGTACAGCCGGTAACATACAGGTACGTACAGCCGGTAACATACAGGTACGTACCTTCGGTAACATACAGGTACGTACCTTCGGTAACATGCAGGTATGTACAGCAGGTAACATACAGGTACGTACAGCCGGTAACA
>NW_014611382.1:0-343 GCF_000485595.1 Priapulus caudatus | reverse complement strand
GTGGAGGCATGACGGCAACTATAGAGTATGAGCCTCGCGGAACATTGATCGGTAATCTGGAATACATCGTTAGCTTTAAACACGAAGCTGTAGTTAATACACTTAAATAATTACGTTTTGATTACCCTTTAATATATGTTGAGTAAAATCCATGGCACAGTCTAATGCCATTTCCTCCTTGCTAAAGAAGTTAGAATATTCTTTTAGTGACACGGTGCTGCTTGATGAAGCGCTTACGCATAGGAGTTATGCAGCAAAAAATAATGAACGCTTAGAGTTTCTAGGTGATGGAATACTCAATTTTGTTATTGCTGATGAGCTGTTTAAGTTATACCCGGATGTG
>NW_014611381.1:0-343 GCF_000485595.1 Priapulus caudatus | reverse complement strand
TGTCGTCGTTGTCGCCGCTGTCGTCGCTGCCGCCGTTGTCGTCATTGTCGTCGTTGTCGCCGTTGTCGCCGCTGTCGCCGCTGTCGTCGTTGTCGTCGCTGTCGTCGTTGTCGCCGCTGTCGCCGCTGTCGCCGCTGTCGCCGCTGTCGTCGTTGTCGTCGCTGTCGTCGTTGTCGTCGCTGTCGTCGCTGTCGTCGTTGTCGTCGCTGTCGTCGCTGTCGCCGCTGTCGTCATTGTCGTCATTGTCGTCGCTGTCGCCGTTGTCGCCGTTGTCGTCGTTGTCGCCGTTGTCGCCGTTGTCGTCATTGTCGTCGCTGTCGTCGCTGTCGTCGTTGTCGTCGCT
>NW_014611380.1:0-343 GCF_000485595.1 Priapulus caudatus | reverse complement strand
CACCATTACTTAACAGTAATCTGGCGCTGAAATGGAGGGTTACATCTTTGGATAAGACTCTGTTACCTGACCGCAAGTTAGTTAAGTCGCCTTCAGTCAGTACTGGCGCGAGATACATGCGCCCAGAGTCTTCAAATTTATTGACTTCGTTATACTGGGTACGTGAATACGGATTATCCTCACCTGGACCCGTACCTGCAACAGTCACTAATTTAAAAGATGGATGCTCCCCTGCGGTAACCAGTCCTTGATAATTATCATCGGCGTAAAACTCCAGATCATCCTTCAATATGTAAAAGTCCCTTATATCGGTTGGACGAGCGCCTTGAGGGTCTTGTTGCAG
>NW_014611379.1:0-343 GCF_000485595.1 Priapulus caudatus | reverse complement strand
AGTTATTTATTACTAATAACAAATGTTACAGTTATTTATTACTTATAACAAATGCTACAGTTATTTATTACTAATAAATGCTACAGTTATTTATTACTTATAACAAATGCTACAGTTATTTATTACTTATAACAAATGTTACAGTTATTTATTACTAATAACAAATGTTACAGTTATTTATTACTTATAACAAATGCTACAGTTATTTATTACTTATAACAAATGCTACAGATATTTATTACTTATAACAAATGCTACAGTTATATATTACTAATAACAAATGCTAGAGTTATATATTACTTATAACAAATGCTACAGTTATTTATTACTTATAACAAATGCT
>NW_014611378.1:0-343 GCF_000485595.1 Priapulus caudatus | reverse complement strand
ACGAAATGGAAATCCTGACCTATCCGAACTCAGGCATTGAAAAGGTCGAAGACATCAAAGGCGGGCAACTGGCCTTTACGTCGCCCACCTCGAATTCGGGTTTCAAGGCACCATCTGCGATCCCTAAGGCTGACTTTGCTGCTGTACGGCCAAGGCGATGTACGGTAGGTGACTGGTCTGGGATGCAGGGCCGAGATTGCGCCCTGACATATCGGCAATCATGCGAGCACGAAGGGGTGTAATTGGTGTCGAATGCTGAATGTTCATCAGAATATCCTCTGTTAATCGAGGCAAAATCACCTCGACCAACAGCACACACCCAACACCAAAACCCGCGCAACAT
>NW_014611377.1:0-343 GCF_000485595.1 Priapulus caudatus | reverse complement strand
CACTGCTGAATTCTTTGGGGTGGCTGATGGGACTCGAACCCACGACAACAGGAATCACAATCCTGGACTCTACCAACTGAGCTACAGCCACCGCTGTTTTCCTCAACTAGCGCCGCTTTGAAGGCGGCGTCAATCGAGAAGCAAGATTATATACATATCAAAGCCGGCTTGCCTAGCCCTTTATTCAAGAATTTCGTCCGGAACGCGCAGATATTCGCGTGCCTCGTCGAAGATCGCGAGATCTGCCTTCGCGAGCTTGCGGCTGTCCGAGAGGATGCGGCGCCATCCGCGTGCGCCGGCCACGCCGCGATAGAGGCCCAGCGCATGGCGCACGATCGCCCCC
>NW_014611376.1:0-343 GCF_000485595.1 Priapulus caudatus | reverse complement strand
AGCGTACCTGTAAGTTAACGAACAGTAACGAGACAGGTGTACAGGTGTAGGGATCGATGTAGAAGCAGGTATAGGTCCTGGAAGATCTCCCACCCTCTCCACAGCCTCCTCCCACCTCCTCCCACTACTCACGCAGCCTCACACCCTCTCCCCAAACATCCTCCCAGTGCTCCCACCCTCTCCTCAGCCCCCTCCCACCTCCTCCGAGTGCTCCCACCCTCTCCTCAGCCTCCTCCCACCTCCTCCCACCCTCACGCAGCCTAACACCTTCTCCCCAGCCCCTTCACACCTCCCACCCCTCACGCAGCCTCACACCCTCTCCCCAGCCTCCCCCAGCCCCCTC
>NW_014611375.1:0-343 GCF_000485595.1 Priapulus caudatus | reverse complement strand
CTCTCTCTCTCTCTCTCTCTCTCTCTCTCTCTCTCTCTCTCTCTCTCTCTTATATATATATATATATATATATATATATATATATATATAACAACATACGCAATAGAATATAGAACAGTGTACGAACATGGTGCTAACAGTATAACATCGTAAGTACATGTTCAAGAAATGCAAATCGCTTGAATCAATTATACATCGACCACAAGCGATGCTTCATTCTCTAGCATCTTGTTGTTAAGTGCACATCGTGTCCCTTCGGCGGTATTATGTGAAGGCAGCAGCATCCCGCTCAGAAAACGATTATTAATATATATTGAATTTTATTAATATCGCGTTTAATGAA
>NW_014611374.1:0-343 GCF_000485595.1 Priapulus caudatus | reverse complement strand
GGTCATCCAAATCCCCAGCATCCTCCACCTGCTGCGCTGCGTGCTCAAGCTCGCGCAACGAAGTAATAGGTGGCGTCGCTAGTTTTTCATTATTATCTAAGAATTCGCCTTCAAGATCTAACGTGAATCGCAAAGCGCCCATGCGATACATATCATGCACACCAAACAAATAATCTATTTCGTTGAGAACCCTTGGCTTTCGTCCTTCCTTACGCGCATGCACAGCTTCGCGACGTTTCATTAATAAGCGCCCCCAACGATCCGGACACGAATCAAGAAATATGTGGGAGTTTTGTTGCTCGCTACTATGCTGATCGCCGGCATATAGATGTAACTGGGGATC
>NW_014611373.1:0-343 GCF_000485595.1 Priapulus caudatus | reverse complement strand
GAGAGAGAGAGAGAGAGAGAGAGAGATAGAGATACAGAGAGGGTGGGAGAGAGCGAGAGGGAGGACAAGACAGAGTGAGAGAGAGCGCGACAGGGTGAGAGAGAGCGCGACAGGGTGAGAGAGAGAGCGCGACAGGGTGAGAGAGAGCGCGACAGGGTGAGAGAGAGCGCGACAGGGTGAGAGAGAGCGATAAAGAAAGATAGATAGATCGATAGATAGAGAGAGCAAGAGAGAGAGAGATCACGAAAGAGCGAAAGCGAGAGAGAGAGAAGAAAGAGGGAGAGAGAGAGAGAGAGCGCGCGAAAGACAAGAGAGAGCGCGAGGGCAAACGAGCGCCAGAGAG
>NW_014611372.1:0-343 GCF_000485595.1 Priapulus caudatus | reverse complement strand
ACACACACACACACACACACACACACACACACACAAACACACACCCCCACACACATATGCGTATATACATATATATATGCGTACGTGCACGTCTGCGTCAAAAGATATTACACTAAATCGAATCACTACGAGGTGCTACTTAAGAATCACTGATGAGCTATCCAGCTCTCTTTCTTCCCCCCTCCCCTCCCTTACTGCCCATTACTCCCCTCCCTTTCTCATCTTTTTCCCCCTTTACAATTTTCATTTCCCGCATGTGCTTCTGCTAGTCTTGCGCAGAGGTCTTACCTAGCAAAGGTCATAACAACGGTCAGAGAACAACGCCGCTGTCTCTCTCTCTCTC
>NW_014611371.1:0-343 GCF_000485595.1 Priapulus caudatus | reverse complement strand
CTCTCTCTCTCTCTCTCTCTCTCTCTCTCTCTCTCTCTCTCTCTCTCTCTCTCTCTCTCTCTCTCTCTCTCTCTCTCTCTCTTCTCTCTCTCTCTCTCCCTCACTATAGGGCCTACGAATCAACACCCCCAGCCGCACAATCACACAATCACAGTGACAGCTCGCATTCCCACCCTAACACCCTCGTCCATCCTCACCCTACACCCGTACCATTGACCATCCTCACCCTACACCCGTACCATTGACCATCCTCACCCTACACCCGTACCATTGACCATCCTCACCCTACACCCGTACCATTGACCATCCTCACCCTACACCCGTACCATTGACCATCCTCACC
>NW_014611370.1:0-343 GCF_000485595.1 Priapulus caudatus | reverse complement strand
ATTTTCCTGAGATCCGCCAAAGTTCACTGCTGGGGACATATGATGTCGATGTGCTTCGCCAGAGGGCGGCACTTGCCACTAGCGCGCGCGAGGGTCGCGGTGACGTCACGCGTCGTCTGCTGAGCGTGCTGACGTCACGCGGCGGCGGCGGGAGGTGGTGGTGGTGGTGGGCTGGGTTTTTACGGCGCTGTTTGTTGGTGGCTTGAAAGAGAAGGTGGAGGGGAGAGAGAAGGTTTAAGCGGGGGAAGGGGAGGAGGTTTTTGCCGCTCGCAGGCTCCTGCTGTGAATCGAGTGTAAAGTCAACAGAGAGCATGCTATTTCTAGTGTCTTCTCTCTCTCTCTC
>NW_014611369.1:0-343 GCF_000485595.1 Priapulus caudatus | reverse complement strand
ACACACACACACACACACACACACGCACACGCATCCACGAAGAAGTGAGGCGGGTGCGAAAACCGCCGACAAAGAAAAACTCGCTCATATTGCGATGCCGCGAAATCACAATTCAGCGATGCGCCCGCCCGCCAGCTCTCTCGCTCCCGCGTCTGAAGGTAACTGCAGCATCGTCTAGGATTACGTTACTTTGTAAGCGCGGGCAATTTCGGATTTGGCAGCGATATAAATCTCAGTAAAATGAACACGACGGTAGGAGGGATATAAGCCAGCTGCTCTCTGTATCTCTCCGCGCGCTCTCCCTCCCCTCTAACTCTCTTTCTCTCGCTATCTCTCTCTCTCT
>NW_014611368.1:0-343 GCF_000485595.1 Priapulus caudatus | reverse complement strand
TCTCTCTCTCTCTTCTCTCTCTCTCTCTCTCTCTCTCTCTCTCTCTCTCTCTCTCTCTCTCTCTCTCTCTCTCTCTCTCTCTCTCTCTCTCTCTCTCTCTCTCTCTCTCTCTCCTCTCTCTCTCTCTCTCTCTCTCTCTCTCTCTCTCTCTCTCTCTCTCACTCTCTGAGATAGTTCCGAAGACATTCACCTTGTGGGTAAGCGGTGCTTGTTAGAGGTTTGCTGACTGGCGGACTCACTGACTGCGTGTCACTGACACTGACACTGACACTGACACTGACACTGACACTGACACTGACACTGTCACTGACTGCGTGTGTGCGCGCGGGGGAGGGAACGTGCC
>NW_014611367.1:0-343 GCF_000485595.1 Priapulus caudatus | reverse complement strand
TGAAAGCGATTCGTCATGTAATGAATTCTTATGGTAATACACTAAAACGCTACCCTTTAAATGTAAAGCAAGTGGCTTCTCCAGGAGCGACTTATTTATTAACCTCAGTAATGAATGATATTACTAAAACAGGAACGGCTAAGCACCTTTCCAAAGTGTTGCCAGCATGGAAAAATGCAGCGGGTAAAACAGGCACAACAAATAACAAACGTGATAGCTGGTTTGCGGGCTTCACAGGTCAGCACGTTGCTTCAGTATGGGTGGGACGCGATGACAATAAACCGACCACCTTAACAGGCGGGTCGGGTGCATTATACGTGTGGGCAGACTTGATGGAAGTATT
>NW_014611366.1:0-343 GCF_000485595.1 Priapulus caudatus | reverse complement strand
ATGCTGACAGATGACGATCGGGGACGCCGCTGTAACCGCCGCATCGTCATCGCACCGTGAAGGTAAGCTCAGGTGATCCACCGTCGCTGATACATCGCCTGACCTACCTCTCCAACCTGTTCTCCACGTATATATACATATATACACACACACACACACACACACATATATATATATATATATATATATATTAATATATACCCTCGGATAAACAGGTCAACACTTTATACACAGCCCTATTTAGTTTTTTACGGCAAACTATGAAAATAAAGTTGGTTTATTTTGTCTATCCCTGGTCAACATGCTGGGCGTGTCTTTCAGTTCACCGCAGACAAACAATAAA
>NW_014611365.1:0-343 GCF_000485595.1 Priapulus caudatus | reverse complement strand
TCACACCTTGTTAATTAACCCTGCACCCATCACTCACCTGGTCTTCATGACAGCTATGTACTTGTCCGGCACTAGCCCAGCTTTACCCTCCAAACTGCCTTTCCACCAATCGGGTGACACCTGCACAGACCACACCGATACGTCAGTTGACGACAAATTAAACCAATATTTTATTTATACAAATATTAATACTTATTATATAATATTATAACAATTTTATTTTAACCTTATTTTAACAAATAATTATCATGTTTAACGACAATGGCAAAAACATGTCTACAACTAAAAACGTACAAATTCCAAATACCGAAAATTTTCTCATTTCAAAAGGCTCCAGCTATTC
>NW_014611364.1:0-343 GCF_000485595.1 Priapulus caudatus | reverse complement strand
CCCAATACTCGGGTCGTAATCACGGAAGTAGTTATAATGCCGCCCAGTCTTCATCAAAATACTGCCCAGGAAACCTAAGTGGATTCCGGGTCAACGAAACCTCTTCAGTCGTCTCCCCAAACGCCAACGCCTTCCCCTGCCAACGCTTCTGCCCAGCCTTATTCATCATCTGCTGCGGTGTACCCAGATGATCATTCTGCATATAGGCATAAGCACCACCCGCCTGCGTAAACAACGGACTGGTTCCGTACATGGCTTGCGGGGTATAACTATAACTCTGAATCAGCGCACCGGTGTTATCGAGTTCAGCTTCCAGGCCTTCGTCTGCATAACTGAAGTAGGT
>NW_014611363.1:0-343 GCF_000485595.1 Priapulus caudatus | reverse complement strand
GAAGGGGAAGGAAGGGTGGGGGAGAGAGACGGGAGGGAGGGAAGGGTAGGGGGGAGAGAGACGGGTGGGGGAGAGGGAGAGGGAAGGGCGAGAGAGGAGACGGGAAGGGGAGAGGGGAAGGGAAAGGTGAGGGAGGGAGAGGAAGATTGCAAAAGTTTCCTAGCTAGATGGCGAGCCGGGGCTGGAGTGTGCAGGGGGCGAGGGTGAGGGAAAGGTGAGAGAGGGGGATGGAATTGAAGGTCAAGAAAAAAAACAAGGCGGGAGAGAAGAGAGGATGCGGGAGATGCAGAGAAAGCGAGAGAGAAAGAGAGAGAGAGAGAGAGAGAGAGAGAGAGAGAGAGGA
>NW_014611362.1:0-343 GCF_000485595.1 Priapulus caudatus | reverse complement strand
ACACACACACACACACACACACACAACCCTGTGTGCCACTCTCTATCTCTGGAACTATAACAACAAGAGTAAAATGATAAAATTGTTCAAACAGACGTACTGTGTTGCCTTTGAAAGTAACCAATCCAATAATTCTTCGTTATCACATATACTTTCACACAAAAAGGTCACAATTTAAAATCCAAAAAACAACCCGGGATCGCATCGCAATCGAGAGAAGTAAGCATTTCTAACAAAATCAAAATTAAGTTAGAGTTCTACACAATCTAAATTTATACTCGTACTACACATCACGGATGCAACTTACAATATATATATATATATATATATATATATATATATA
>NW_014611361.1:0-343 GCF_000485595.1 Priapulus caudatus | reverse complement strand
GTGTGTGTGTGTGTGTGTGTGTGTGTGTGTGTGTGTGTGTGTGTGTGTGTGTGTGCGCGTGCGCGTGCGGGCGTGCGTGCGTTTAATTGTTTCCAATATCCCGCGGTACCTGCATACATATTCCCTTCTACTAATACTATCTTTATTTTTTTAATATCTACCTTTATTCTCCCTTTCTCACCACCAGCACGTCTTTCATTCAGCTGGGACGTCACCATGTGTGTGTATACACACAAGTACACACACGCACGCATGCATGCACGCACGCACGCACGCACACACACACACAGACACACACACACACACACACACACACACACACACACACACACACACACACACA
>NW_014611360.1:0-343 GCF_000485595.1 Priapulus caudatus | reverse complement strand
GACTAACACCGGCAATGTGGCGTTAAGCAACGTTGTAGTCAGCGATCCATTATTACCAACGCTAAGCTGTACGATTGCTACTTTGGCAATAGGTGCAACGGATGTAGCCTGTGATGCGATCTCGGATAACACTTACACCATCACTGCAGGGGATGTGACTGCAGGTAGTCGTGCGAACACCGCAACAGCGGATGCAGATGATGTGGGTTCAGTGAATGTACCAGCGGCGACCGATACAGAAACGGTAACCACGGCGGCTACACCAGTGCCTGGGTTAACGATCGATAAGACCTCAACCACGGCCGATACCAACACCAATACAGTCACCGGTGATGAAGGCGAT
>NW_014611359.1:0-343 GCF_000485595.1 Priapulus caudatus | reverse complement strand
GTGTGTGTGTGTGTGTGTGTGTGTGTGTGTGTGTGTGTGTGTGTGTGTGTGTGTGTGTGTGTGTGTGTGTGTGTGTGTGTGTGTGTGTGTGTGTGTGTGTGTGTGTTGAGTTACCTCTGAGTGCTCAGGCGTGTCTCCACCAAAGCCGCGCTATAGTTGACTCTTGAAGTCAGATATCTTTTCAGGCTGCCGACGGAGAACAGTATGCTAGAATCGTTCGCGTGTTGGATATGATCGCATTATGAGTGTTGCGTCTGAACATTATTGGATTTTATTGTCGGGTACATCGCGTATGAAATTCTGTCCAAAATTAGTCCCAAACCAATTCTACGTGAAGACGTAT
>NW_014611358.1:0-343 GCF_000485595.1 Priapulus caudatus | reverse complement strand
CACATTTGCGTCAAGATAGATGGTCTGGCTTTTCTTGTGAGAATAATTTACTGGGCGTGTTTTTAGCCGAGGCATTAGAGAACAAACCACCTCAGGGTATTTTGTTTGCGGGTGATAGCAGTCAATACCGCCAGAACTACACGAAATAGAGCGGCATGACTTAAACAATGCGCAAGAAGTACATCATGATGATGTCGTAGCCGTTTTAGAATTAAATTTACTCAATGGTTTTAGTCGTGGTGACAGCGCCTTATTCAATGTCAACTGGAAACCATGGCGACCTGTGGCAGTGCTGCTAGGTTTACTCGGGTGTCGTATGGCTAGGCATGATGTCGTGGCAAAA
>NW_014611357.1:0-343 GCF_000485595.1 Priapulus caudatus | reverse complement strand
TGGGCCATATTCTGATGTCTGATGACACTATCTCCCCCCATGGAGTTTGCCAATAGCAACCCTCGAGGCTTCCTTCTGATGAAGATGTTGACCACCTTATCATTTACAAAGAGAGGACCTTGTGGAGCAACAGAAGCAGGAGGGCAAGGCGTTAAGTCTAACGTTACCCCGGAAGATCGACCGCTACTAAAATGTTTTTTTTTCTGGGCTTGCAAACGGGGGGGGGGGCGTACGACGGCTCCGCCCTATGCTGGATACGCCACTGCATTATATATATATATCAAGATATATATATATACATATATATACATAAGTATATTAATATATACATATATATATAATA
>NW_014611356.1:0-343 GCF_000485595.1 Priapulus caudatus | reverse complement strand
AGATATCTTATAGATGAGATAAAATTAAAGCTTTGGATATTTGGCCCCCTGATGATGAAAATTAAATTAGCTCGTTTCGCTAATTATTTTGCAATGATGTATAGCTCGGGAATAACGGTATTGGATGCTTTGGAGATTTCAGAAGATATGGTTGATAACCTAGTATTAGAAAAATCTATTCAGCAAGCGCGAAACAATATTTCAGATGGCGTAATTATAAGTAAAGCTTTTGAAACTGTAGGTGTTTTTCCAACGATGATTGTTCGTATGCTAAAAGTTGGTGAGGACACGGGTGCGATGGATGAAGCTTTATTAAACGTGAGTTATTTTACAATCGTGAAGT
>NW_014611355.1:0-343 GCF_000485595.1 Priapulus caudatus | reverse complement strand
AAGAGTACATAATAGAAGTATAATAATCTCCTATTATGTACTCTTGATATTATATAGATATATTATATATATATCGCTCTCGCTGAGCCTCTAAACACCGTGCACGATATACGCCGTTCACCATAATATATAATTTCTTACCGAAGATAATTAATTGCCTTACATTCATCCGCGTATATCTTATATATATATATATGTATATACATTATATATATATATGTGTATATACATATATATGTGTGTGTGTGTGTGTATATGTACGTGCGTGCGTGCGTGCGCGCGCGCGCGTATGTGTGTATGTGTGCGTGTGCATGTGTGTGTGTGTGTGTGTGTGTGTGTGTGT
>NW_014611354.1:0-343 GCF_000485595.1 Priapulus caudatus | reverse complement strand
TTTCTCTCTCTCTCTCTCTTTCTCAGTGTCGATTATTTGTTCGGCTGCTACGGTCATGGACGTAGCCGCGTATGCATTATGGAACAGTTTTCGCGTGTATATAAAGATGGACGGATTTGATGGCGGAAGATAGCGGAGGGTATGAACTCCTCCAATCGGTTCTTCTCGAGAAAAGAAAGCCACATACACACATACACACACACACACACACACACACACACACACACACACACAGCACACACACACACACACACATACACATACACACGCACATACACATACACATACACACACACTCACACGCACACACACACACACACCCCCACAGACACACATACGCATA
>NW_014611353.1:0-343 GCF_000485595.1 Priapulus caudatus | reverse complement strand
ACACCCTAAACAATAACCCCGACACCGTTACCAACACACTAATAAATCATGCTTTAATGATTATTGAACGTTTACCAGAGATAGATGAAATTTTAGAAAAGTTCAATTCACTTAACGTTGAAAATAAGATCACATTATTAAAAGTTAAAATCAGCCAATTAAAAACAGAAGAGAACAACAGATCCCAAATATTTAATATCCTATTATTTTTATGCACGATATATTTAATCTTTTACATCATATACATTTTTATAAACTTAAAGAAAAGTAAAGAAGAAATAACAAGCAGCAACACAAAATTGAATGAAGAAATAAGACTGCGTTCCAAAACCGAAATGCCTTA
>NW_014611352.1:0-343 GCF_000485595.1 Priapulus caudatus | reverse complement strand
GTGCGTGCGTGCGTGCGTGCGTGCGCGTGTACGTGCGTGCGTGCGTGCGTGCGTGCGTGTGTGCGATCGTGCGTGCGTGCGTGTGTGTGTGTGAATGTAGGCGTGCGTGCGTGCGTGCGCGTGTGCGTGCGTGCGTGCGTGCGTGCGTGTTTGCGTGCGTGCGTGTGTGCGTGCGTGCGTGCGTGCGTGTGTGCGTGCATGCGTGCGTGCGTGCGTGCGTGCGTGCGTGTGTGCGTGCGTGCGTGCGCGCGTGCGTGTGTGAATGTAGGCGTGCGTGCGTGCGTGCGTGCGTGCGTGCGTGCGCGTGTACGTGCGTGCGTGCGTGCGTGCGTGCGTGTGTGCG
>NW_014611351.1:0-343 GCF_000485595.1 Priapulus caudatus | reverse complement strand
TGGGAAGATAAAGTACCTAAAAAGTCGAAGCGAGCTTCCAGTTTTTTCAACTGCTGTACAAACTCTTCATCATAGAAAACAATTACTTTAGTATCAGATAGTCGTTCCACCATCGACATCATCGATTCCAAACTACTGGTACGATCACGAAAATCAGATTGAAAATTAAACTCAGCAACAATGACAGATGGTTGATGTTTTTTGAGATATTTTAAAACTTTACGCATCGAAGTTTGAACTTCTACCGCATATCCTAGCGATTCATAAAGTGGCGTGAGGTTTTGATAGCCGCCCATTTCAATGACCGATAAAAGTTGTCGCATATAAAGTTTTCCGTTAGTTT
>NW_014611350.1:0-343 GCF_000485595.1 Priapulus caudatus | reverse complement strand
GGGGGGGGGGGGTCGCGTCACTTTGATGTTAAGAAGCGACGTCAACCTTGGTAGAAGTTGCCACTGGGACGCGATAGATGGCAGGGTAATAGCGTAAAGAGAGAGAAAGAGAGAGAGAGAGAGAACGGCGAAAGAGAAAAAGCGAGAGAGAGAGCACGCGCGCGAGAGAGAATGAGAGAGAGAGAGAGCGAGAGAGCGCGCGCGAGAGAGAGAGAGAGAGAGAGAGAGCGAGAAAGAGAGACCGACAGAGAGAGAGAGAGACCAAAAGAGAGAAAAGGGGGGAGAGAGAGACGGACAGAGAGATAGAGAGAGTGAGAGAGAGAGAGACAGGGGGCAGACAGAG
>NW_014611349.1:0-343 GCF_000485595.1 Priapulus caudatus | reverse complement strand
GTATATATATATATATATATATATATATATATATATGTATATATATATATATATATATATATGTATATAATATGTGAGTATACAAATGTATAGCTTGCACACATATATCCCCCCCCACCGAATTTACACACAGCCGTGTCCACGGTAATTGATTAAATAAAAAATAACATGAATGCATACATAAATAAATAAATAAATAAATATATATATATGATCACGAGAAAGAAAAAGGGACGAAAGAGAGAGACACACACACACACAGCGAGAGAAAGAGAGAGGGAGAGAAGGGGAGAGAGAGACACATATACAGCGAGAAAGAGAGAGAAAGAGCGAGAAAGAGAGA
>NW_014611348.1:0-343 GCF_000485595.1 Priapulus caudatus | reverse complement strand
GTAGAAACACCGACGTAAGATTACTCGTAGACTACACGTAATAGGAACCCCGACGTAAGATTACTCGTAGACTACACGTAGTAGTAGAAACACCGACGTAAGATTACTCGTAGACTACACGTATAGTAGAAACCCGACGTAAGATTACTCGTAGACTACATGTAATAGAAACCCCGACGTAAGATTACTCGTAGACTACACGTAGTAGTAGAAACACCGACGTAAGATTACTCGTAGACTACATGTAATAGAAACCCCGACGTAAGATTACTCGTAGACTACACGTAGTAGTAGAAACACCGACGTAAGATTACTCGTAGACTACACGTAGTAGAACCCCGAC
>NW_014611347.1:0-343 GCF_000485595.1 Priapulus caudatus | reverse complement strand
AGTAGTAGTGCAGGTGAAATAAACAACAACATGTGGTTTTATCTCTTTATTGCAGTAGTGCAGGCGAAATAAACAACAACATGTGGTTTTATTATTGTGTTGTGCAGTAGTGCAGGTGAAATAAACAACAACATGGGGTTTTATCACTATGTTGCAGTAGTGCAGGTGAAATAAACAACAACATGTGGTTTTATCACTGTGTTGCAGTAGTGCAGGTGAAATAAACAACAACATGTGGTTTTATCACTATGTTGTGCAGTAGGGCAGGTGAAATAAACAAAAATATGTGGTTTTATTGCTGTTGTGTACAGTAGTACAGGTGAAATAAACAACAACATGTGGT
>NW_014611346.1:0-343 GCF_000485595.1 Priapulus caudatus | reverse complement strand
AGTAAACCCCTTCATATATGCCTACAGGTAGGTTCTGTAGTAAACCCCTTCATATATGCCTACAGGTAGGTTCTGTAGTAAACCCCTTCATATATGCCTACAGGTAGGTTCTGTAGTAAACCCCTTCATATATGCCTACAGGTAGGTTCTGTAGTAAACCCCTTCATATATGCCTACAGGTAGGTTCTGTAGTAAACCCCTTCATATATGCCTACAGGTAGGTTCTGTAGTAAACCCCTTTCATACATAACAACAGGTAGGTTCCATATGAAATGTATTATGTCCACATCTCTGTCTCTCACTGTATTTTTCTCTCGCCCTCTCTCTATGTATGTATGTATTT
>NW_014611345.1:0-343 GCF_000485595.1 Priapulus caudatus | reverse complement strand
CTCTCTCTCTCGCGCGCGCGCTGTCTCTCTCTCTTTCTCTTTCTCTCACTCCCCCTTGACTCTCTCTTTCTCTTTCTTTCTCTCTCTCTCTCTCTTTCTCTTTTTCTCTCTCGCGCTGTCTCTCTCTCCTCTCTCCTTTCTCGTTTCTCTCTTTCTCTCTTTCTCTCTCTCTCCCTCTCTTTCTCTCTCTCTCCCTCTCTGCCTATACCTCTGTGTTCCTAGCCCTGTAACCTTCTTATACCTCTTGTTACATCACGTTACAGTAAGGAACGACACAGCATGGCATGACTCACCCGTGATACATCACGTTACAGTAAGGAACGACACAGCATGGCATGACTCA
>NW_014611344.1:0-343 GCF_000485595.1 Priapulus caudatus | reverse complement strand
ACACACACACACACACACACACACCCGTCACACACATTTATGACAATAATTATTAACGTGTCATTAAGTATTCTTTATGTATCATTTCACCCTGAAGACGACGGGAGCGCCCTCTGGTGGTAATCAGGTTTGCCGCCGTCTCATCTCCTCTTTCGCTCTCTCTTTCTCCGCCTCTACCCCTCTCTCTCCGTCTCTCCCTCTCTGTCTCTCCCTATCCGTCTCTGCCCCTCTCTCTCCGTCTCTCTCTCCGTCTCTCGCTGTCTCCCCTTCTCTCTACACCTTCTCCGTATGCCTTCTCCCTCTCTCTCCCCCTCTCTCCCTCTCTGTCTCCCCCTCTCCCTCT
>NW_014611343.1:0-343 GCF_000485595.1 Priapulus caudatus | reverse complement strand
GTCAGGATACAATGTGTTTGGATTGACCAATGCAGGTTGAATTGGCTCATCAGTTGCTTCAGGTTCCACGATCTCTGGATCAACATCGCGCCAGAACCAGCCTTCGGCATGTCGATTATTCCATGATGGTCGCTCGGTCTGTTCAATGACCACGGTGGCAGGCTGATCAATGACCGATTGAGCGATAGCAAAAAAGGAAACAGTCATCAAACAAAACCCTAATAGTGTTCTCATCGTATTCACCATTAAAATTTGCAATCGGGGATCGAATTGAGAACAGCCTGCGGATTCCAGGCGCGTCGTGAAATTTTCAATAATGGATTCCATTTCGCCGCTTGATGGT
>NW_014611341.1:0-343 GCF_000485595.1 Priapulus caudatus | reverse complement strand
GACGACGCACATGTTTTAAAATGTATCATTTTGACGCTAAAGAAAGAGAACATACTGATCCCAGGTGCAGTTGTTGCCGAAATCATCTCAGTAGAAGGTATTCAAAAAATTAGCGATTCGCCAAGCTGGGTTCTTGGGTCATTCAAATGGCGTAGTGAAGATATTCCGTTGTTATCCTTTGAGGCCGCCGGAGGTGAAGAAATGTCCACCACCAACAGAAGTATGCAGGTAGCAGTGTTGCATGTATTAAATGAAGATTCCGGTCTTGAGCCGCCTTATATGGGATTGATGGTCTCAGGCGTGCCGCATGTAAATCGTTTTTCAGAAGATCAGATTAAGGCAG
>NW_014611340.1:0-343 GCF_000485595.1 Priapulus caudatus | reverse complement strand
AGGGGAGGAGGGGATGGCGTCGGCACTCGGGCGCGTGCCGACACGTCGATTAAGGATCGGCGGAGATTCGCATTGCTGCTGCACGCTCGCCGACGTCCGTCTGATGAGACGTGTCGGTGTAATGTGATCGAGCCGTCGCCAGCGAGACGTCGTCAGCGAGGCTTCGTCGGCCGACCGGAACCTCGCTGCGGGATACCGGCACTTGGCCCGGCAAGCTTAGACCCGCTGTCACACCACTCAGCGGCCGAGGCTAGAGTGTTTTTATTTCTACGCTTTCCCCGCCATTCTACTCAGTGACCATTCACGGTTAGAGCGTTTTCAATACTTACCCCGTCACTATACA
>NW_014611339.1:0-343 GCF_000485595.1 Priapulus caudatus | reverse complement strand
ACACACACACACGCACACACACACGCACGCACGCACACAGACACACGCACGCACGCGCACACACATGCAAACACGCGCACACACACAAACACGCACGCACGCACGCACGCACGCACGCACGCACTCACGCACGCACGCACGCACGCACGCACACACACACACACACACATAATATCAGGAGTTAATGAGACAAAACTTGTCTCATTAACTCCTGATAATATGATATATATATATATATATATAATAGTCTTATATATGCCTATATATCGCCAGTCAGTTATTTATGGAGTAGTGTTACATGCTCTTTTAAGGGCCGGACACACTAGGCGATTAAATCGGGCGG
>NW_014611338.1:0-343 GCF_000485595.1 Priapulus caudatus | reverse complement strand
TCTGTCTGTCTGTATGTCTGTATGTCTGTCCATCTATCTATCCATCCATCCATCCTTCCATCCATCCATCCACCTATCCATCTATCTACACATTTATGCATAAGTCTATTAAAATGGGGTTTTTGGTCTATAAAGACAAACATACACGCACGTACACACATATACACGCACGCACACACGCACACACATATATACACGCACGCACACACATATATACACGCACGCACACACATATATACACGCACGCACGCACGCTCACAGGCACGCGCACACACATACACACACCCACACGGTGACACCCACCCACACACACACACACACACACACACACACACACACACAC
>NW_014611337.1:0-343 GCF_000485595.1 Priapulus caudatus | reverse complement strand
CCCCCTCCCACCCACCCACTCCATCACCAGCTGAAGCCCTCCTCCCACCCACCCACTCCATCACCAGCTGAACCCTTCCTTCCCCCCTTCCCTCCCCAGCGCTGTCCTGCTCCCACGTGCTTACCATCGCTCGTGTAATACGGTACCACACCACCGTTACACGCGCTGTCGAGATCCACACAGCGATAATGAGTTATGCTAAGAGCCGAGCATTAATCATGTGTTATCGCTGCAATAACGATGCGAATGATTAACGACATGACGCCATGAAGCCATAAGCGCTGCGAGATAGAGAGAGAGAGGCAGACGATGGGATGGATAGATAGATAGATACATAGTACAT
>NW_014611336.1:0-343 GCF_000485595.1 Priapulus caudatus | reverse complement strand
GGTGGTGGTGGTGGTGGTGGTGTGGTGGTGCGTGCTGTGCTGGTGCTGCTGCTGCTGCTGCTGCTGCTGCTGCTAATACTACTACTACTGCTACTGCTCCTGCTACTACTGCTGCTGCTGCTGCTACCACTGATGGCGCAACTACGACTGCTGCTGCTGCTGCTACAAATGGTGCTGGTGGTAGTGATGCTGCTGCTGCTGCTGCTGCTGGCGATGATGATATTGTTGTTGTTGCTGCTGCCGTTGTTGTTATTGTTAGTGACGGGCAGCTGCCTGTCACTTTCTAGCTTTCACTACGTCTAACAAGATTAATAATTGTAAACAACATTGACCCCTTTCTCTC
>NW_014611335.1:0-343 GCF_000485595.1 Priapulus caudatus | reverse complement strand
CGCCACTGCAGCGAGGGGTGCATCGAAAGTGCTGTAAGCTCCCAGGCCTTAATGCAGATGGAAATTTCTGGCCTCTAGGGAAGCAATAAATTTATAATTAATTAGACGTAAGTGGCGCGGAGATTTAAGACGCTCAGTAATGACTGCGTCATGTTTTTCCTCTCACTCCTTTACTGGTCCTCAAACATTGATTCCTAAACGGCAGGAAAGTGGAGAACATGACACTGATTCCCAACTCCCTAGATCCTTTATCATGCTCTATAGGGATGTCACATAAAGAGAATGCGATGGCAGTCTGTTTAGCGGACAGCGCTATGTGCCTAGCAGTGCCACGATGGTCGTT
>NW_014611334.1:0-343 GCF_000485595.1 Priapulus caudatus | reverse complement strand
CACTATGCGCTATGCACTATGCACTATGCACTATGCACTATGCACTATGCACTATGCACTATGCACTATGCACTCTGCACTATGCACTATGCATTATGCATTATGCACTATGCACTACAGTGTATGCACTATGCACGATGCACGATGCACTATGCACTATGCGCTATGCGCTATGCACTATGCACTATGCAATATGCACCATGCACCATGCACAATGCACTATGCACTATGCGCTATGCACTATGCACCATGCACTATGCACTATGCACAATGCACCATGCACTATGCAGTATGCACTATGCACTATGCACTATGCACTATTCACTATGCAGTATGCACTATG
>NW_014611333.1:0-343 GCF_000485595.1 Priapulus caudatus | reverse complement strand
GGATGCGGACGATAGGTAAGCCGCAGATGCGCAGCAGAGGCCTCATGGTGCATAATTAATAAAGTTGCTGTCAGGATCCGCGTGTCGGCGGCACTGATTGCCTTTAGTCTATATGCTAATGGCGTGCTCGGATCAAAACCTTTCAGGATTCGCCGTCGGTAGGTGTGAACACAGGATGTGTCTGTACACTCGTACACGCACGCATGTACGCACGCTCACACACACGCACGCACACACACACACACCTACACACACACACACACACACACACACACACACACACACACACACACACACACACACACACACACACACACACACACACACACACACACACACACAC
>NW_014611331.1:0-343 GCF_000485595.1 Priapulus caudatus | reverse complement strand
CCTGTACCTGTACTTAATAATACCTATATATTATTAGTACAGGATACAGGTACAGCTAATAATACCTGTACCTGTACTAATAATATCTGTACTTGTACTAATAGTACCTGTAAATGTACCAATAATACCTGTACCTGTACTAATAATACCTATACCTGTACTAATAATATCTGTACCTGTACTAATAATATCTGTATCTGTACTAATAATACCTGTACCTGTACTAATAATACCTGTAGCTGTACTAATAATACTTGTATCTGTACTAATAATACCTGTACCTGTACTAATAATATCTGTACCTGTACTAATAATATCTGTACCTGTACTAATAATACCTTTA
>NW_014611330.1:0-343 GCF_000485595.1 Priapulus caudatus | reverse complement strand
GGTTCAGCATTAAATCCCTGCTAAAAATATGTGTGTGTTATACTGTTATATTATAGTATTTAATTGTTTTGCCAATATATCGGATTGATATTTGTGCAATAAAATTTATTTGAATTTGAATTTGAATTATATGTTTATTATGTAGGGATCATCTACTCAGTACTCTATACTAGTGAGTAGTGTTGAATAAAATAAATGAATAAATAAAAGAATATAAAGATGATATAAATAATATATATAATAATAATATATAATTAAATAATATAAATAATATAAAATAAATAAAAGTTTGACATGAAATGAATGATGATGGAAACGGCCTGTTCCCGGGGGGTGTTGCCAC
>NW_014611328.1:0-343 GCF_000485595.1 Priapulus caudatus | reverse complement strand
GGAGAGAGAGAGAAAGAGGGGGAGAGAGTGTGAGCAAGAGAAAGTGTGTGTGAATGAGAGAGAGAGAGAGAGAGAGAGAGAGAGCGAGAACGCGAGCAAAATAAACGGAGCGCTCGATCGAGAAAGGATGCGTCAAAGCGAGAAAGAAAGGAAGAAAGATAGCAAAAGCGAAAGTGCGGGGAAAGGGAAGGGAGAGAGACCCAGAGCAGTGGGCTTTTCCTCTCATCGAAATTCATATATTCATAAATTCATAAATATATAGGCAGAAAGAGAGGGGTGGGTGTGTGACAGAGTATGTGTGTGTGTGGGTGTAAAAAGGAGAAAAGAGAGTAGAAAGAGAGAG
>NW_014611327.1:0-343 GCF_000485595.1 Priapulus caudatus | reverse complement strand
AGAGGAACAAGCACACATGCAGGAAGACGCCATGCGCCGTCACAGTGAGATGAAGCTAATATCAACGCATAATTGAATCCATACCGCCCTACCGGCATCACTTACAGTGGGAGCATACAGTTACACATCATGTATATATATATATATATATACATATATACAGACATAGCTATACGCATATTCGCTGCTGGATGCTTGAAGTGCTCGTCGGGTGTGGGGGAGACCCCTGCAGTAGTAGCAGCAGCAGCATGGGCAGGGAGGCCCTGGTAGCAGCTAGGCGGGTGTGGGGGAGACCCCTGCAGTAGTAGCAGCAGCAGCATGGGCAGGGAGGCCCTGGTAGCAG
>NW_014611326.1:0-343 GCF_000485595.1 Priapulus caudatus | reverse complement strand
TCCAGCCCTGCCGCACCACTCACCCACCAACCCACCTAGACTACCAACCATCCACCACCATCCAGCCCTGCCCCACCGCTCACCCACCTACCCACCTAGACTACCAACCACCCACCACCGTCACCCACCTAGACTACCAACCATCCACCACCATCCAGCCCTGCCCCACCGCTCACCCACCTACCCACCTACCCACCTAGACTACCAACCACCCACCACCGTCCAGCCCTGCCCCACCACTCACCCACCTACCCACCCACCCACCTAGACTACCAACCACCCACCACCATCCAGCCCTGCCGCACCACTCACCCACCTAGACACCCACCCACCTAGACTACCA
>NW_014611325.1:0-343 GCF_000485595.1 Priapulus caudatus | reverse complement strand
GCAATGGCTGGCCTGGGTGAACGCGCGAATATTGCGACAGACGGTTCCAGCGATAGTTTCTGGAGCTGGCGCAAAGTCATGTACCACTATCTTGAACGCATTCAACCCGAGCATTTACTGCATATTTCATCGCAACTGTATCTAGAAATGCTTAAGCACGGTTACACCTGCGTTGGCGAGTTTCAGTATTTGCACCATGATCAATCCGGACAGGCTTACGGCAACCGTGCAGAGATGAGCCTGCAATGTTTGCAAGCGGCGCAAAACGTGGGGCTTGGCTTTACCGCTTTGCCTGTGCTTTATCGCTACGGGGGATTCGGTGGTGCTGAACCGCTCGGTGGCC
>NW_014611324.1:0-343 GCF_000485595.1 Priapulus caudatus | reverse complement strand
CACGCACGCACGCACGCACATACACGCACGCACGCACGTAAGTACACACATACACACGCACGCACACACGTAAGCTCGCACGCACACACACGCACGCACGCACGTACGTACACACGCACGCACGCACGTACACACACACGCATGCACGCACGTACGTACACACGCACGCACGCACGTACACACACACGCACGCACGCACGTACGTACACACGCACGCACGCACGTACACACACACGCATGCACGCACGCACGTAAGCACGCACACGCACGCACACACGTAAGCACGCACGCACGTACACACACACACACACACACACACACACACACACACACACACACACAC
>NW_014611323.1:0-343 GCF_000485595.1 Priapulus caudatus | reverse complement strand
GTGAAACACTCACACACTCCACAGGCACACACACGCACCCCACAGGCACACACACACACACCCCACAGCCACACTCACACACACACACCCCACAGGCACACACACACACCCCACGAGTGCAACGTGGCGTGATGTAACGTGACCAGGCGTGAGTGCAACGTGGCGTGATGTGACGTGACCAGGCGTGAGTGCAACGTGGCGTGATGTAACGTGACCAGGCGTGAGTGCAACGTGGCGTGATGTGACGTGACCTGGTGTGAGTGCAACGTGGTGTGATGTGACGTGACCAGGCGTGAGTGCAACGTGGTGTGATGTGACGTGACCTGGCGTGAGTGCAACGTGG
>NW_014611322.1:0-343 GCF_000485595.1 Priapulus caudatus | reverse complement strand
GAGAGCGAGAGCGAGCGACGAACAAAGATTGAGAGAGCGAGAGCGAGCGACGAACAAAGATTGAGAGAGCGAGAGCGAGAGACGAACAAAGATTGAGAGAGCGAGAGCGAGAGACGAAAGAGCGAGAGAGAGCGAGAGAGAAAGCGAGAGAGCGAGAGAGAGCGAGAGAGAGAGCGAGAGAGAGAGCGAGAGAGAAAGCGAGAGAGAGAGCGAGAGAAGCGAGAGAGAAAGCGAGAGAGAGAGAGAGAGAGCGAGAGAAAGCGAGAGAGAAAGCGAGAGAGAGAGCCAGAGAGCGAGAGAAAGCGAGAGAGAAAGCGAGAGAGAGAGCCAGAGAGCGAGAGAT
>NW_014611321.1:0-343 GCF_000485595.1 Priapulus caudatus | reverse complement strand
TGATTCATCGCCTCATTCACTGCACGCCGCAATACGTGCTCCGACCATTGGTTGATACTTTCGCCGGCCGCAGATGCTGCAACACCAATCGCGGCGTGGATGCCCGGATCGATGCGGAGCATCAGCCTGCCGGATGCGGGCTTGTCAGGTGACACGCCGCGCTCCCGGCAGTCAGACAGATAATCATCGACGGCCTCAACGAAGGCCGTGCGCAGCTCGGCCACAGACTCTCCGTGAAAGCTGATGATGGAATTCACGCCGAGCACACGCCCGACGAAAATGTTGTCGCGCTCATCGAACTCGACGCGCGCCGTATAGCCGTTGTGGTGCATGGTGTCCATGG
>NW_014611320.1:0-343 GCF_000485595.1 Priapulus caudatus | reverse complement strand
CTACTGCTGCTGTTGGTGGTGGTTGTGGTACTGCTATTACTGCTGCTGCTGCTGCTGTTACTACTGCTGCTGCTGCTGGTGGTGGTGGTGGTACTTCTGCTGCTGCTGCTGCTGCTGCTGTTACTTCTGCTGCTGTTGGTGGTGGTGGTGGTACTGCTGTTACTGCTGCTGCTGCTGCTGCTGCTACTGCTACTGCTGCTACTACTGTTGCTGCTACTGCTCCTGCTACTACTACTACTACTGCTGCTGCTCCCTCTGCCCCACCCTCCCCCTCCTCCTCCCTCACCCCTCTCTCCTCCTCCCTCTTCCCCAGCCCTCCCCTTCCTCCCCCTCGTTACTCGCT
>NW_014611319.1:0-343 GCF_000485595.1 Priapulus caudatus | reverse complement strand
TTCTGGCAACACGACAGTCATCAAGTGCAATGGTTACTTTAACTTACGAATCTTTTAATATAAACGTACTCCCTTAGTTAGTGTTAATGTACTCCCTTAGTTAGTGTTAGTGTACTCCCTTAGTTAGTGTTAGTGTACTCCCTTGTTTAGTGTTAATGTACTCCCTTAGTTAGTGTTAGTGTACTCCCTTAGTTAGTGTTAGTGTACTCCCTTAGTTAGTGTTAGTGTACTCCCTTAGTTAGTGTTAGTGTACTCCCTTGTTTAGTGTTAATGTACTCCCTTAGTTAGTGTTAGTGTACTCCCTTAGTTTGTGTTAGTGTACTCCCTTAGTTAGTGTTAGCGT
>NW_014611318.1:0-343 GCF_000485595.1 Priapulus caudatus | reverse complement strand
GAGAGAGAGAGAGAGAGAGAGAGAGAGAGAGAGAGAGAAAGAGATTGCAGATAAGGTTACCCGCTAATTATAATATAGAAGCAAGCGTTTGTTTTGAGTGAATCGCAAACAATCTATCACCTGAACAACATACACAAGCGCACGCACTCACGTACACACACGCACGCACACACGCGCGCCCACACGTACGCATGCATGCATGCGCGCACGCACACGCATGCTCGTACACACGCACGCTCACGCAGGCACATGGTCGCACGCACGCATGCACACACATGCATGCACACACACACGCACGCACGCGCGCGCGCACACACACACACACACACATATATATATATAT
>NW_014611317.1:0-343 GCF_000485595.1 Priapulus caudatus | reverse complement strand
TATATATATATATATATATATATATATATATATATATATACACACAAACATATACAAATATATATATAAATATATATATATATAACATCGAAATTACCATGTGCACATATCTATAGATAGCATCATGTCCAGTGTGTTGCGTATAGAGCGGCATAATAAGAAGCAACGATATTACTCAAGAAGTACGTCGTTAGCTCTAGCTGTAGCAATATGACGTCGGCACGGAATCTGGGACGAGTGATAGGACAGCAGATATATCGCGCGTGAGGGCAGATTAGCTAGGATCTTGTGTTATAATGAACGGACTTATATTGCTCTGAGAGATGGCAGCCTTGCAATCTCA
>NW_014611316.1:0-343 GCF_000485595.1 Priapulus caudatus | reverse complement strand
TCCCCCTCTCCCCTCTTCCCCTCTCCCCTCCTCCCCCTCTTCCCCTCTCCCCCTCTCCCCCTCCTCCCTCCCGCGTGTCCTCAGCGCGCGCGAGCGGGCGCCACGATGTCAGGGGAGTCAGCAGACAGTGGCGGCATTGTACTACGGGAGCCTGTTCAATAACCGCCGCTCTCATCGCGCGCTGCTCGCCGGCTTCTTGCTCCCGTTGCCACGGCAACTGCACGGCACTGCGCGCGCGCGGCACCGTGGAGAAAAGTACAGCATTGCTGCTACTGCTGCTGCGGCTGCTGAGGCGCGCGCGCGAGGGGGTGGGAGAGGGAGGGAGGGAGGAGTGAGTGAGAGA
>NW_014611315.1:0-343 GCF_000485595.1 Priapulus caudatus | reverse complement strand
ATAGGTGAGAGATAGGTGAGAGATAGCCTATCTCTCACCTATCTCTCACCTATCTCTCACCTGTGTCTCACATATCTCTCACCTGTATCTCACCTATCTCTCACCACCTATCTCTCACCTATCTCTCACCTGTGTCTCACCTATCTCTCACCTGTATCTCACCGAGACACAGGTGAGAGATAGGTGATCACCTATCTCTCACCTATCTCTCACCTATCTCTCACCTATCTCTCACCTGTGTCTCACCTATCTCTCACCTATCTCTCACCTATCTCTCACCTATCTCTCACCTGTGGACACAGGTGAGAGATAGGTGAGAGATAGGTGAGACACAGGTGAGCAC
>NW_014611314.1:0-343 GCF_000485595.1 Priapulus caudatus | reverse complement strand
CCGAAAGCAATCAAGAATGATAAGAAAATCAGTATCTGCGGTACGAACGCCAGCTCTAGACTTTGCAGAATCGGCAATGGCAAAACTCTGCCCTTGCGAATACATATACAGCAAACTCACCAACATGAAGACCGAGCCAAAGAAGGTGTACAGGAAGAACTTCATCGTTGCATAGACACGATCTGCTCCACCCCAAATACCAATCACAATAAACATCGGTATCAGCATGGCTTCAAAGAAGACATAGAACAAAATAGCATCTTGTGCGGCAAAGACTCCGTTGATAATACCTTCCATAATCAGAAAGGCCGCCATGTATTGAGCTACTCTGTTTTGAATGACT
>NW_014611313.1:0-343 GCF_000485595.1 Priapulus caudatus | reverse complement strand
ATCATCACTGTATTTATCGGCTTCTAACAAACCTTCACGTTGTGATTGAAATAAAGACTCAAACGCTAAGTAAGGGTTAATGGCATCCGCACCATAACCAATCAATAAACAATGCTGATGCACTTCACGTGCTTCACCTGTTTCTAATACGATACCAATGCGCGTCCGTTCTTGGTTTGCAACTAAATGGTGATGCACCGCACCAGTTGCCAACAAGGTGCTAACAGGTACTCGTTTTGCAGAAATATTTCTATCCGACAATACTAGTAAACTATAACCGTCTTTAAATGTTTTAATGCTGCTAATTCTTCATTAGTTAAAATTGGATGCGGAATACGTAAAC
>NW_014611312.1:0-343 GCF_000485595.1 Priapulus caudatus | reverse complement strand
TCCTCCCCTCCTCCTCCTCCTCCTACCGCAGCCTCCTCCTCGTCCTCGTCCTCCTCCTACCGCAGCCTCCTCTCCTCCTCCTCCTACCGCAGCCTCCTCTTCCTCCTACCACAGCCTCCTCCTCATCCTCCTCCTCCTACCGCAGCCTCCTACCGCAGCCTCTTCCTCATCCTCCTCCTCCTACCGCAGCCTCCTCCTCATCCTACCGCAGCCTCCTCCTCCTCCTCCTCATCCTACCGCAGCCTCCTCCTCATTCTACCGCAGCCTCCTCCTCCGCCTCCTTATCCTACCGCAGCCTCCTCCTCCTCCTACCGCAGCCTTCTCCTCCGCCTCCTCCTCCTAC
>NW_014611311.1:0-343 GCF_000485595.1 Priapulus caudatus | reverse complement strand
CTCTCTCTCTCTCTCTTCCACTCTTCCACTCTTTCTCGCACTCTCTATCTTTCGCTCTCACCACCCCCCTCCTCTCTCTCTCTGTCTCTTTCTCTCTTTTTCTCGTCTCTTTATCTTTCGCTCTCTCTCTCTCTCTCCCTCTTCTCTGGCTCTCTTTCTCGTTCTCTTTCTCTTTCGCTCTCGCTTTCTTTCTCGTTCTCTCTCTTTCTCTTTCTCTCTCGTTCTCTATCGATTTATCTCTCTTTCCCTATCTCTATCTCTCTCTCCTCCTATTTTCATCTCTATCACTATCTCTATTCCTATCTCTATCACACACCCATAACTCTCATTCTCTCTCTCTCTC
>NW_014611310.1:0-343 GCF_000485595.1 Priapulus caudatus | reverse complement strand
GATATAAATCTACAGTTAATTTTACCCAAAACAGTAAAAAAGCATTACGCGTCAATTAAAGATCCTATGATACTAGGAGAGCTATTAAGAACGATTGATGAATATCATGGGACTATTCAAGTAAAAACAGCATTAAAACTATTCCCCTTCGTCATGGTGAGACCAACAGAGTTAACCAGCGCACCGTGGTCTGAATTTGATTTAGAAAATAGAATCTGGACAATACCAGCTAATAGGAGAAAGCTACCTAAGCACATTAAAGACGCTAACAGAATTGAGGATGCTCACACCGTTCCTTTCAGTCGGCAGATGTTAGAAATGCTCAAAGAGCTTTACCAATACA
>NW_014611309.1:0-343 GCF_000485595.1 Priapulus caudatus | reverse complement strand
CGACACGACACGACACGACACGGCACGACACGACACGACGCGACGCGACGCGACACGACACGACGCGACACGACACGGCGTGACACGACACGACGCGACGCGACGCGACACGACACGACACGGCGTGACACGACACGACACGGCACGACACGACCGTAAAATCGCCACCACACCATAGACGGTATTTGGGGTCCTTGTATATATAAGATAGCCGAGTCGGTGTACAGCTTTGGTGTACAGTTAGTGTTGTGTTCGGTACAGGTTGGCTGTTTGTACTTGTGTGGTCTGCAGTGCATGCGTGGTACGGTAAAAATACACGAGTCGGTTGTCCTGGTCGAATGGG
>NW_014611308.1:0-343 GCF_000485595.1 Priapulus caudatus | reverse complement strand
ACTAACACACACATAGGCACACACAGACACACATACACACACACACACACACATAGACACACACACACACTCACACATAGACACACACACACACACACATAGACACGCACACACTCACACATAGACACACACACACACACATAGACACGCACACACACACATAGACACACACACACATAGACACACACACACACACACACACACACACATAGACACACACACACACATAGACACGCACACACCCACATAGACATACACACACACATAGACACACACACACAAAACAACACACACACACACACACATAGACACACACACACATAAACACACAAACACACACATA
>NW_014611307.1:0-343 GCF_000485595.1 Priapulus caudatus | reverse complement strand
ACCATCAGTCTACGCTCGCACCCGCCACCGCCACCAGGGGGCGCCTGTACTCACTGGCATCTACCACCAGCCTACACTCACACCTGCCGCCACCAGGGGGCGCGCATGTACTCACTGGCATCTACCACCAGTCTACACTCACACCTGCTGCCACCAGGGGCGCGCATCGTACATACTGGCATTTACCACCAGTCTACACTCACACCTGCCACCACCAGGGGCGCGCATGTACTCACTGGCATCTACCACCAGTCTACACTCACACCTGCCACCACCAGGGGGCGCGCATGTACTCACTGGCATCTACCACCAGTCTACGCTCACACCTGCCACCGCCACCAGG
>NW_014611306.1:0-343 GCF_000485595.1 Priapulus caudatus | reverse complement strand
CCACACTCGAACCCGAGGAATGTTTACCGGCAATAGGCCAGGGCGTGCTCGGTATCGAAATTCGCAGTGACGATGACGCCGTGCGCGAATTGCTTGCACCGCTCGGGACATGCCGAAACCACCATGCTGGTGAATGCTGAACGGGCATTAAATAGAACCTTGAATGGCGGTTGCCAGGTGCCGATTGCCGGTCATGCCATTTTTAATGATGGCGAAATTTATCTGCGCGGACTAGTCGGCGAACCCGACGGTAGCCGTATTTTGCGGGCCGAGGTTCGTGGCTCGGCTGATGATGCCGAAAGCCTCGGCGTTGCCATAGCTCATGATTTACTCTCGCAGGGTG
>NW_014611305.1:0-343 GCF_000485595.1 Priapulus caudatus | reverse complement strand
AGAGAGAGAGAGAGAGATGAAGACATGTGTTAGAGGTGAAGCCGGTGATCGGGAGCTTGTTACCGTCTAGACGCGTGTGTGCGCGCGAGGGAGAGAGAGAGAGAGAGAGATGAAGACATGTGTTAGAGGTGAAGCCGGTGATCGGGAGCTTGTTACCGTCTAGACGCGTGTGTGTACGCGCGAGGGAGAGAGCGAGGGAGAGAGAGATGTGTTAGAGTCAATGGATCACTAGGAAACTATGACAAATATATTATATATAATACTATTACTATTATTATTATATATACATGTATATATATATATAGAGAGAGAGAAAGAGAGAGAGAAAGAGAGAGAGAGAGAG
>NW_014611304.1:0-343 GCF_000485595.1 Priapulus caudatus | reverse complement strand
TGCAAGAGCGTTCAAGTATAAAAATTTATTTCGGCTTTCCGTCGTCGTCATCGTCGTCGTTGTCATCGTCGTCATCAAAATCGTCGCCGTCAGCATTGTCGCGGTCATCATCGTCGCCGTCATCATCGCCGCCGCCATCATCATCGTCGCCGTCATCATCGCCGCCGCCATCATCATCGTCGCCGTCATCATCGCCGCCGCCATCATCATCGTCCCCGTTGTCATCGTCACCGTCGTCATCATCAAAATCGTCGCAGTCAGCATTGTCGCCGTCATCATTGTCCCCGTCGTCATCGTCACCGTCGTCATCGTCACCATCATCATCGTCCCCGTCGTCATCGTC
>NW_014611303.1:0-343 GCF_000485595.1 Priapulus caudatus | reverse complement strand
TATGGTCGCTGCTGCTGCTAGTGGTGGTGCTGTTGCTGCTGCTGCTGCTGGTGGTGGCGGCGGCGGTGGTGATGCTGCTGCTGGTGGCGGCGGCGGTGGGTGTTACTGCTACTGATGGAGAGCGGAGGAGAGGGTGGGATGGAGAGGGAAAGAGGGGGGCGAGGGTTGAATGGAAAAAGAAAGAGCGAAATACAAGGATTAACCAAGGAGACAGAGACAGAGAGGGAGATAACGAGAGAAGGAGACGGCGAGAGGGCGAAAGAGAGGGGAGAGAGAGAGAGAGAGCGCGCGTGAGAGAGAGAGAGAGAGAGAGAGAGAGAGAGAGAGAGAGAGAGAGAGAGAG
>NW_014611301.1:0-343 GCF_000485595.1 Priapulus caudatus | reverse complement strand
GATGCGCATTCGTTCCGCTTAAATTATCGATATGCAAAGTTACATTGGCGTGATTGATGAAACCTTGAAAGAATTCATGGAATAAATCCACATCAAATTCGCCGATACTAGCGCGAGTAAAATTCACGTTATACTCCATTCCTGGGCGACCAGAAAAATCAATCACTACGCGCGATAGCGCCTCATCCAAAGGCACATAGGCATGCCCATATCGAGTAATGCCTTTTTTATCGCCGATGGCTTTAGTGAATGCCTGACCAATAGTAATACCGATATCTTCAACTGTGTGATGAGCATCAATATGCAAATCACCCTTGGCTTTAATATCGAGGTCAATTAAACC
>NW_014611300.1:0-343 GCF_000485595.1 Priapulus caudatus | reverse complement strand
AGGTAGGAAGGTGGGCAGGTAGGTAGGCAGGTAGGTAGGTAGGTAGGTAGGCAGGTAGGCAGGTAGGAGGTAGGTAGGTAGACTGGCAGGTGGGCAGGTAGGCAGGTAGGTAGACTGGCAGGTGGGCAGGTAGGCAGGTAGGCAGGAAGGTAGGCAGGTAGGCAGGTAGGTAAGTAGGCAAGTAGGTGAGCAGGTAGGCAGGTAGGCAGGTAGACAGGTAGGTGGGCAGGTAGGCAGGTAGGTAGGTAGGTGGGCAGATAGGCAGGTAGGTGGGCAGGTAAGCAGGTAGGTGGGCAGGTAGGCAGGTAGGTGGGCAGACAAGGAGTTGGGCAGGCAGGCAGAC
>NW_014611299.1:0-343 GCF_000485595.1 Priapulus caudatus | reverse complement strand
TAAGAAGGTGGCACACAGCCTTGGCACAATGTTTGAGATTGGCATAACAGCATATTGAATGCAAATACCAGACACGAAACACAACTACTAGCTAGGTTACCTCGGATAGGTCCTCAAAGTACTCTGTTGCGATGGAGTTGTCATTCTCCTGAAGCCGGTGCATACCAGCCAGAAATATTTGGACAGGCGATAGATTACATTCAGTTCGAAGCTTGTGGCGATTCCAAGAAGAAACAAATGCCTGCAGTGCTTTTCGTAGGACTGGCATAAATACATAGTGCAAAGAAAAAATGCACATGTTGTCAGGGTCAAGTTCGTACTCCAGTTCTAACTGCCTGGAAAA
>NW_014611298.1:0-343 GCF_000485595.1 Priapulus caudatus | reverse complement strand
CTCATCGATGCCGATACCTGCCGTCACTGCAAAAGCACCAACATAATCCTGTTTGCCTGAATCTTTCGGTGCAACAAAATCAGAGATACAGCTATTAGGACGATCTGACGGTTTCGCCATTTGTTGACGTAGATGGTGCAGCATCGCTCTCACTTCTTCTCTATCATCATCGGCGTACACTTCAATATCATCACCGACACTATTCGCAGGGAAGAAACCGATAACAGCCCTTGCTGATAACCATTTTTCATCAACAATTTGTTTCAACATTTTTTGTGCATCGGCGAATAACGTTGTCGCTTCTTCACCAACGATTTCATCATTCAGTATTTTTGGATATTTG
>NW_014611297.1:0-343 GCF_000485595.1 Priapulus caudatus | reverse complement strand
CTCTCTCTCTCTCTCTCTCTCTCTCTCTCTCTCTCTCTCTCTCTCTCTCTCTCTCTCTCGCTCTCTCTGGCTGTCTCTCTCACGCGCGTAGGTTCACTCTCATCCGCGGCGTTGTTGCGTTTTTTACGCTATGATTGAGAGAAATAACGACTTCACATCACGTCATCAGCAGCTGACTACCCGCTGCTGCGTGTGTGTCCACTCGCTGCCAGAGACGCTCCCTCTAGCCTCTACATAACCCCTCCACCCTCACTGTGTCTCCCCCTTATTGTGTCTCTCCCTCACCGTGTCACCCCCATCAGCGTGCCTCTCCCCTGATCACATCTCTTCTGTCACCGTGTCT
>NW_014611296.1:0-343 GCF_000485595.1 Priapulus caudatus | reverse complement strand
CCACACGTTACACACACACACACACGCGTTACACGCACACACACGTTACACGCACACACGCATTACACGCGCACGCGTTACACGCACACACACGTTACACGCACACGCGTTACACGCACACACACGTTACACGCACCACACGTTACACGCACCACACGTTACACGCACGCACACGTTACACGCACACACACGTTACACGCACACACGCATTACACGCGCACGCGTTACACGCACACACGTTACACGCACACACGCGTTACACGCACACACGCGTTACACGCGCACACGTTACACGCACACGACACGCATTACACGCATTACACGCACACACACGTTACACGCA
>NW_014611295.1:0-343 GCF_000485595.1 Priapulus caudatus | reverse complement strand
TATGTATATATATATATATATATATATATATACACACACTATGGTGGCATGTTCTCGATAGTATCGTATACACCATAATAATAATTGTCATGATTCATGAACTCATACATGTATAAATATGATCACACTATGGTATATCGTATAATGTAATATAATATAATAATAGGCGGCACAGACAGCGAGTATGGATTACTTGCTGCCAGCGGTCGTGTTGTCAATGCAAACAACATAAATTCAGAGCGCGTAAGTTTACCCCGATACCGTGATCGATCGTGCAAACCTGAACATAAACTATGTAAATATATCTATTTATTAGCCAGTATTGGAAGTAAGTTTCGAAGCC
>NW_014611294.1:0-343 GCF_000485595.1 Priapulus caudatus | reverse complement strand
AGTGCATCGTGCATCGTGCATAGTGTATGCACCAATGCACTCTGCACTATGCACTATGCACTATGCACTATGCATTATGCACTATGCACTATGCACTTATGCACTATGCACTATGCACTATGCACTCTACACTATGCATTACAGTGTATGCACTATGCACTATGCACTAGCGCATAGTGCATAGTGCACAGTGCATACACTGTAATGCATAGTGCATAGCGCATAGTGCATAGTGCATAGTGCATAGTGCATAGTGCATAGTGCATGGTGCATAGTGCATAGTGCATGGTGCATTGTGCATGGTGCATAGTGCATAGTGCATGCATAGTGGCATGCGATAGTG
>NW_014611293.1:0-343 GCF_000485595.1 Priapulus caudatus | reverse complement strand
TGTGTGTGTGAGCGAGAGAGAGAGAGGGTGAGAGGGAGAGAGGGTGTGAGATATGGGGGTGATATCGTGAAAGAGGAGCTCGACATGCGCAAACCCACTAACATGTCCGCCAGTAGCGGCAAAACTCTACACATCCACACATCATATTTCTAACTGAAACCCAAGATTTTCCGATCGCATCCCCCCCAAAAAAATTCAAGGTTGAACTTGAATATGTCGCGCACGCGCTCACAGAATATTACGACGTGTTCGTTTCCGCGAAACCGACAAAAATTTATTCGCTCCAGAATTTATGCGGGGAGGCAATAATGCGCCAATAAAGGCGTGTTAATCAACACCAGTA
>NW_014611292.1:0-343 GCF_000485595.1 Priapulus caudatus | reverse complement strand
ACCGTGGGCAGAACCCTGTATATATATATATAACACCATATATCAAGGGTTAATAACGAAAATTTGTTATTATTAACCCCTGATAGTGATATATGTATATATATGTGGAGACATATATATATATATATATATATGCTGTAGCGTGAGCATGGTGGGAGGAGACACACTTGATCTCGCTCCCAGTGTATGTAACATGTAAGTTGATGCCCCCACGTAGAAGAATCGCCAGCGTTGAGGGAATTGTTTTCGCGCTTTATCGGATGGCGAGGGGGGCGGTACGTACGAAGCACAAATCAGTGAAATCACTATCGAAAATACTTTACGTGCGGCCGTGCGCGCTATC
>NW_014611291.1:0-343 GCF_000485595.1 Priapulus caudatus | reverse complement strand
GTAGACGATCGATCATGCATCGTGTAGACGATCGATCATGCATCCGTGTAGACGATCGATCATGCATCCGTGTAGACGATCGATCATGCATCGGTGCATCGATGATCGATCATGCATCGGTGCATCGATGATCGATCATGATTTTTTTTTTATCGGTGCATCGATGATCGATCATGCATCAATGATTGATCATGCATCGATGATTGATCATGTATCGGTGCATCAATCATGCATCGGTGCGTCGATGATCGATCATGTATCGGTGCATCGGTGCATCGATGATCGATCATGTATCGGTGCATCGATGATTGATCATGCATCGGTGCATCGATGATCGATCATG
>NW_014611290.1:0-343 GCF_000485595.1 Priapulus caudatus | reverse complement strand
AACCCTATCTGTAAGCGAAGCTAGATCAAAGTTATATCGATTGCTTGATCAAGTATCAGAAACCCATATTCCAGCAATGATAACGGGTAAAAGATCAAATGCGGTTCTTGTATCTGAAGATGATTGGAATTCAATTCAAGAAACCTTATATTTGCTATCAATCCCAAAAATGCGTGAGTCTATAAAAGAAGGCATGAAAACTCCTATTGAAGATTGTTCGAAGGAGTTAGATTGGTGACTTGGACACTTGTGTATACAAAACAAGCTCAAAAAGATGCTAAAAAACTAACTAAATCGAATTTAAAACAAAAGGCTCAAGGCCTGCTTGATATTTTAGAAAACG
>NW_014611289.1:0-343 GCF_000485595.1 Priapulus caudatus | reverse complement strand
GCAATCTCGGAAACAACCTCTGCTGTTATCGCCAAACGACCTTCCGCCTCAATGCGGACAATGCCTGGCTGATAATCAATGCTTGCTGCAGAATTCTCTTGCTCAAATGCATCAATGAAGGGACGAGCATCTTCGGTGTCTTGAAAAATGATAAATACTTTATTTTGTGCCATGATGATGTCTCCTAGACTTTTACGCCTTGTTTAACGATACGTGCAAGCAGCTCTTGTTTTACTTCTGCCAGTTGGCTAGAGCCATCGTCTAAAGCTAAATTGGCTATAGGTTCAACCGCCTTTTCTAAACGATCAGTCCATTTAGCCACCCATTGACCTAGTAGCTCAGC
>NW_014611288.1:0-343 GCF_000485595.1 Priapulus caudatus | reverse complement strand
CATTGTGAGAATAGTGAGAGTGAGGAACCAGCCCCTGTTCCTAATTCAGCAATAACACGAACAGAAAATACTGAATATTATTTGAAATTCACATTTAATAGTGTGTTCTCAAGAAATCAGATTTATAACAATCATATTCCAGTTGACCCGGAACTTGATGCTGCTGTTTCAATTTCAAAAGTAGCTGGCTTATTAAACGTAACGCGTAGTCAGTTAGTGCCCTATACCATCACCTTTAATAACACTCTGGGTGTAACGTTATTTGATATAAGTATTGCTGATAACTTTCCGGCAGGTTTCAAATACGTCGAGGGATCCGCAAGTGTTGATGGTGTTGAAGCTG
>NW_014611287.1:0-343 GCF_000485595.1 Priapulus caudatus | reverse complement strand
GTGTGTGTGTGTGTGTGTGTGTGTGTGTGTGTGTGTGTGTGTGTGTGTGTGTGTGTGTGTGTGTGTGTGTGTGTGTGTGTGTGTGTGTGTGTGTGTGTGTGGGGGGGGTGGGGTGGTGTGTGTGTGTGTGTGTGTGTGTGTGTGTGCGCGCGCGGGGCTGGTGAGTATGCGTATACACATACACGACACGTGCGCGCGCATTCGCATGACACACACATATGACACACGATACACGACTTTCGCATGAGACACACATATATACATATATAGACGACTGTGCGTCCACACACACATAAACGCACAAGTACCCGCGCAAGCACACATACATACACACACACACACA
>NW_014611286.1:0-344 GCF_000485595.1 Priapulus caudatus | reverse complement strand
AGCAGCAGCAGCAGCAGCAGTAGCAGCAGCAGAGTAGCAGCAGAGTAGTATCAGCAGCAGCAGCAGCAGCAGCAGCAGTAGCAGTAGTAGCAGTAGTAGCACGAGTAGTAGCAGCAGCAGCAGTAGTAGTAGCAGCAGCAGCACCAGCAGTAGTAGCAGCAGCAGTAGTACTAGTAGTAGCAGCAGTAGTACCACCACCATCAGCAGCAGTAGCAGCAGCAGCAGTAGTAGTAGTATCAGCAGCAGCAGCAGCAGCAGCAGCAGCAGTAGCAGCAGCAGCAGCAAAAAGTTCTACACTCCACTCCCACCCCCAGTCCTCCTCCAGCTAGTACTAGGGTCACTAG
>NW_014611285.1:0-344 GCF_000485595.1 Priapulus caudatus | reverse complement strand
GGTAAATATTTAAGTTCTAGCTCATCAAAAGCTTGCTGTAAATATTTTTTACCCTCATCGTTCATTGCCACACTATTAACAACGTGCTCAACATCGTCCAATGATGCAATAGCTGCTGCTTGCGCAATACTGTTAGTATTGAAGGGTTGGCGAACGCGATTTAAAACATCTGCTATTTCAGCGCTTGAAATAGAGTAGCCAATTCTTAAACCAGCAAGCGCATACACTTTAGAAAACGTTTGCGTAACAACTAAGTTAGGAAACTTTTGTAGCCATTGTTTAATTGGTGGTTTTAAATTTTCTGGCATGTATTCGGTATACGCCAAGTCCAAAACGATAACAAC
>NW_014611284.1:0-344 GCF_000485595.1 Priapulus caudatus | reverse complement strand
CCTCTCTCTCTCTCTCTCTCTCTCTCTCTCTTGTCTGGGTCTTGTACTATTCTGTATATCACACTATCATACAATCGCTCTCTCTCTCTATCTTGCAGGCAGAGGTATGGGCTTGTACCATTCTGTATAGGCTGTATACCATGCTATCATACAAACGCTCTCTCTCTCTGTTTTGCAGGTAGCGGTCTGGGTCTTGTACCATTCTGTATACCATGCTATCATACATTCTCTCTCTCTCTCTGTCTTGCACTTGCAGGTAGCGGTCTGGGTCTTGTACCATTCTGTATACCATGCTATCATACAATCTCTCTCTCTCTCTCTCTCTCTTGCACTTGCAGGTAGCT
>NW_014611283.1:0-344 GCF_000485595.1 Priapulus caudatus | reverse complement strand
GTCTGTGCGTGCGTGCGTGGGGTGTGTGTGTGCGTGCGTGCGTGCGTGCGTGTGCGTGTTTATGTCCGTGCGTGCGTGCGTGGGTGTGTGTGTGTGTGTGCGTGCGTGCGTGCGTGCGTGCGTGTGCGTGTTTATGTCCGTGCGTGCGCGTGCATGTTTGTGTGTGGAAGTGGACACGTGGAGAGAACGTCTTTCACGTATCCGCCGCCGTCGCATATGTATTATTAGTCGCATATGTATTATTTATATGTACATTTATATGCGTGAAATTGCGTCGTTGTCGGAACCAACGTGCCCCTCTCCATCAGCTCACCCGAGTCTGGCTAGACCGCGGAATTTGAAAA
>NW_014611282.1:0-344 GCF_000485595.1 Priapulus caudatus | reverse complement strand
TCCTCTCTCTCTCTTGCTCTTTCTCTCTCCGCTCTCTCTCGCGCTCTCTCTCTTCCCCATCTCTCTCATTTCTTTCGCTCTCTTTTTCTCTCTCTTTCTCTCTCTTTCTTTCTCGACATTTACGTGCATACATATAAATGTCAAATATTCGATCACATGCATCATGCATGTGTATATATATATATTTGCGTTCGCGAGGATGGGCGTCCGTGCGGGTACGTGTGGGCGTGCGTGTGTGCGCGCGCGTGCGCGTGCGGGTATACGCGTGGGCGTGCGTGTGTGCGCGCGTGTGCGTGCGTGTACGTGTGGGCGTGCGTGTGTGCGCGCGTGTGTGCGCGCGCGTG
>NW_014611281.1:0-344 GCF_000485595.1 Priapulus caudatus | reverse complement strand
GTTAATGTGAGGCACCTGTCTCTGTATGTTTGTTCTGTGAGGCACCTGTCTCTGTATGTTTGTTCTGTGAGGCACCTGTCTCTATATGTTTGTTCTGTGAGGCACCTGTTTCTGTATGTTTGTTATGTGAGACACCTGTCTCTGTATGTGTGTTCTGTGAGGCACCTGTCTCTGTATGTTTGTTCTGTGAGGCACCTGTCTCTGTATGTTTGTTCTGTGAGGCACATGTCTCTGTATGTTTGTTCTGTGAGGCACCTGTCTCTGTATGTTTGTTCTGTGAGGCACCTGTCTCTGTATGTTTGTTCTGTGAGGCACCTGTCTCTGTATGTTTGTTCTGTGAGGCA
>NW_014611280.1:0-344 GCF_000485595.1 Priapulus caudatus | reverse complement strand
AAGAAATGATTCCCCGGGAATCGGTTCGCCCAGGTGATCGCGTACGTGGTTACCTTTATAAAATCGCCTCCGAAGTCCGTGGCCCGCAATTATTTATCAGCCGAACTGCGCCAGAGTTTCTAATTGAATTATTCAAACTCGAAGTGCCGGAAGTAGGTCAGGACCTGATCGAAATCATTTCGGCCGCCCGTGATCCTGGCATGCGCGCCAAAATTGCCGTAAAAAGCAATGATGCCCGTATGGATCCGGTAGGTGCCTGTGTCGGTATGCGCGGTTCGAGAGTACAATCCGTGTCCAATGAACTGGCCGGTGAACGCGTTGACATCATCCTCTGGGATGAGAAT
>NW_014611279.1:0-344 GCF_000485595.1 Priapulus caudatus | reverse complement strand
AAAGATATAGAGAGGGAGAGAAAGCGAGAGAGAGAGAGAGAGAGCCAGAGAGCGCGAGCGATATGAAGAGAGAGAGAGAGAGAGAGCCAGAGAGCGCGAGCGATATGAAGAGAGAGAGAGCCAGAGAGCGCGAGCGATATGAAGAGAGAGAGAGCCAGAGAGCGCGAGCGATATGAAGAGAGAGAGAGCCAGAGAGCGCGAGCGATATGAAGAGAGAGAGAGCCAGAGAGCGCGAGCGATATGAAGAGAGAGAGAGCCAGAGAGCGCGAGCGATATGAAGAGAGAGAGAGCCAGAGAGCGCGAGCGATATGAAGAGAGAGAGAGCCAGAGAGCGCGAGCGATAT
>NW_014611278.1:0-344 GCF_000485595.1 Priapulus caudatus | reverse complement strand
TATGTGTTTAACCCTGTTTATAAAACAACCAATAATATCTATTCACTCTGGTTAGCGAAAAAAGTAATCGATGAACCTTTTGTACTAATAGAAAGCGATCTTGTTTTTGAAGTATCGATGCTGACACCTATGTTAGTACCGGACAGAGTTGCAGTCTCCAATATCTTGCCATGGATGAATGGCTACGCCCATTAACCCTTGATGCACCAAAGTGCCTTACCGAAGTCAGCGGAGAACCCATATTAGCTCGCCTGCTTGATAACCTCCGCGTACAGGGCATCAAACGCCTTGTCGTAGTCACTGGCTACCTAGATCACTGTGTGCGTGAATATCTTGAAGAAAAC
>NW_014611277.1:0-344 GCF_000485595.1 Priapulus caudatus | reverse complement strand
CGTGGAATTGCGACTCCCCATAGCCTAATGACTCCCCGAGACGTTGTCTACAATAGTCTGTCCTAAGATTCTTTATGTGATGGAAAACCTTTCTCTGTTACACACGTTTCAATAAATTTTAAAATCTTATAAACAGCAGATACATTTATTTTCTAAATATTTCCGGCTACATAACTACTTAAACCAAAGAAATATAAAACTACTTCCATTACTTCACCACCGCCGCCGCCACCGCCAACGCCACCACCACCACCAACAACAACTACAATCTGTAACAGTTGCTAGATCAATTAAAGAGAGCTTAAACACTGGATAACTTAACATACGGTTTGCGATGCAATGGA
>NW_014611276.1:0-344 GCF_000485595.1 Priapulus caudatus | reverse complement strand
ACGGTGTAGATAAAGAAGGTCGAATTACTTTTATGAACCCTGCCGCTCTAAAAGTGTTGGGGTTGCACGATGTTAAACCATTATTAGGTAAAGGCGCTGATGATGTTTTTCATTTAAATAAACAAAGCTCTGGCCGAGATTTATTAAAAAAATCTTATTACTCTGGCAAGCAATTAAAAGGTTGGGAGACGAGCTTTCGTCATCAAAGTGGTAAAGAAATTCCTGTTGACTGTACTTTATATCCCTTAGCAGTAGGTAGTAAACAAGAAGGCTCTGTTATTGCCTTTCGGGATATTTCTGAGCGTAAGATGATGGAAGAAAAGTTACGTTGGCAAGCTACACAT
>NW_014611275.1:0-344 GCF_000485595.1 Priapulus caudatus | reverse complement strand
TGGGCAATGACCCCCCCAAGTACATGGTCACCGCGCCCGGTGATCGCGATCACCGGTGATTCAACCATGTTTTCAGTCCTGTGTCCGAGGTATGCCATGAGGTAGTGCCATCTATAGGCCAAAAGGTGAAAACGTCGTCTGTTTGTGTGTTGAAGTATAGTAAATCTGGGATATTTTTTTATCTGTTTGTGAGATGTTTTTGAATGTTTGGGATGT
Source organism: Priapulus caudatus (assembly GCF_000485595.1). Taxonomy (NCBI): domain Eukaryota; kingdom Metazoa; phylum Priapulida; class Priapulimorpha; order Priapulimorphida; family Priapulidae; genus Priapulus; species Priapulus caudatus. The sequence continues at coordinate 128 of NW_014611275.1, read as the reverse complement.
GTTTTTTGTTTGTTCTGTTTATTTTAGTTACTTATTTTGTCTTGCTTTCTTTAAATTTCGTTTCAAGTTCTGTACATAATATAAAGTGTTTTGGTGAATAATGCATAGCACGCTAAAAAAACATCCCC
>NW_014611274.1:0-344 GCF_000485595.1 Priapulus caudatus | reverse complement strand
TATATATATATATATATATATATATATATATAATAACGCGATAATTTACAATGTAAATGATATGATCGATTGCCAGGTTTAGGATATGTGTCGGCGATTTTGCGGTGAAAGCCTCTACGGGTCTGCAGCTATATTGGTCATCATCACCCGTGCAATCGCGCCATGCAAAGGTCATAGGTCAAACTAATACGATCTCAAATCGATGTTCGGGAGAGCATGTGAGTGTCGGGACGAGTGAATGTGTTAGTGACGTCATCGTGCGCATCCCCACGTGCAAGAGAGAGGGGAGAGCGAGAGAGAAGAGAGAGAGAGAGAGACGAGAGGAGTAGAGAGAGAGAGAGAGA
>NW_014611273.1:0-344 GCF_000485595.1 Priapulus caudatus | reverse complement strand
TATACACACACATACACACACATACACACACACACACGCGCGCGCACACACACACAAATACCTATATATATCAGGGGTTAATAATGACAAATTGTGACAATTTAGCAATTTAATTAATAATGACAAATAATGACAAATAATGACAATTTGTCATTATTAACTCCTGATATATCTATATATATATATATATAGATATATATAATCTCTGTCCGGTCAGTGTCATGCGTTCATGCCCACTAGCGATTTGCGCGATCTTGTACCAACAGTATTCACGAGGATGTTTCAGCCTCCTCTATTTCAATGGGCGACCACTGCCATGATTTGCTGCAATCGTTTGATTGCGC
>NW_014611272.1:0-344 GCF_000485595.1 Priapulus caudatus | reverse complement strand
GTGTGTGTGTGTGTGTGTGTGTGTGTGTGTGTGTGTGTGTGTGTGTGTGTGTGTGTGTGTGTGAGTGTGTGTGTGTGCGTGCGTGCGTGCGTGCGTGCGTGCGTGCGTGCGTGCGGGCGCGCGTGTGTGTGTGTAAGCGCCACTTGGCATCATTCGCATCGCGTTGTGACTCATCATATATCGATGATATGTTAGCGATAATGAGCCGCGTACATTTCATAGTCTGACCCTAATCTTATGTATTAATAACTAAAAATCAGCAGCAATTAATTAATCCGTGTCGTATTTATAACGTTTTAAACATCGCACTCACACACACACACGCACGCACGCAGGTACGCACG
>NW_014611271.1:0-344 GCF_000485595.1 Priapulus caudatus | reverse complement strand
CACACACACACACACACACACACACGCACACACACACACACACACACACACACACACACACACAGCTGACAGCTCTCGCAGTAGCGTTCACACGTCTGGAACGGCGGTGCCCGCGTGCATGCGTCTGCTAACTGCCTAGCTACGCACGTAGCAACCAGCGCCGATTCCGCACCCAATACATATCAAACTTTCATGCGCGGTTAGTTTTTTGGCTCGCTTTTCAATTTCGACGTCTTTTTTCGATTTTTTTAGTGCTGCGCCGCCTGCGCGTGGAATGAATGAATGCAAAAGCGCAATCGTGCGTTTCTCGCTCTATCTGTCTCTCTCTCTGTCACTCTCTCTCT
>NW_014611270.1:0-344 GCF_000485595.1 Priapulus caudatus | reverse complement strand
ATGTAATTTATCGAGTGCTTCGATTGATGAGCATTGGAACGCTTGGGTGTTTTCCATTTCAGCAATAGGCAGAACTTTTAGTGAGACTTCGAGTAATACACCGAGTGTACCCATAGCGCCGGCCATTAGTCTTGAGACATCATAACCAGCAACATTTTTCATCACTTCGCCGCCAAAGCTGAGTATTTCTCCGCGACCGTTTATCAGTTTGCATCCCAGTAGGAAGTCTCGCGCTGCGCCAGTATAGGCACGTCGTGGACCGGAAAAGTTACAGGCGATGGTGCCACCAATGGTGGCGGAGTCTGCGTAAGCCGGTGGCTCGAATGGCAGCATTTGACCGTTGT
>NW_014611269.1:0-344 GCF_000485595.1 Priapulus caudatus | reverse complement strand
GCCTCCTTCAAAGCAGGGTTCTGTAAATCTTCGATACCCACATTATGCGAGTTGAATCGATCATAGGCATCCATCGCAACGGGAGCCATTACGTACATAGACAAAATAATCGCCAAACCATTAATGGCTAAATTGGGCGGTGCCTGCTGTAGCCCCTAAGGCACTACGTACCATGTGGATAACGATAACAATTTTTACAAAGGAGCTAACCAGAATAGCTATAAAAGGCGCCATACCCAGTAGTGTTAATGCACCAATCAGTACAATAGGATTTGGCAAGCTATCCATTGGTATTAATCCCAAACAGCGTGATAATCCTCACACCCACTTTGCCATTGATATCG
>NW_014611268.1:0-344 GCF_000485595.1 Priapulus caudatus | reverse complement strand
TAGTAAGCTATCAAGTACGTTTAGGAGAGAGCTTGTATAAAATTGCCCTGCGTCATGGTACGACAGTAGCCAATATTATGCGTTTAAATGGTATGAATAATACGAAAGTCAGAGCTGGAGCACGTTTAAGAATAGCCCTTAAATCAAGTCAAAAGCATTATGCTTGAACTAGCACCGCCGTTGCCATAATTACACCCTGTCGCATTGTTTGATAAGCTATCCGTCACAGTCTTGGCTTCTGTTGAGACTATTTTTACGGCTGTTATTGGCGTGCCCCCTACAACGCCTTTTAATATCTATATTTCAAATGCTTGACATGTTTGCCTGACCAGTTCTCTCAGCTT
>NW_014611267.1:0-344 GCF_000485595.1 Priapulus caudatus | reverse complement strand
GTCTCTACCACACCCCTACCCCTCCTACGTCTCTACCACACCGCTACCCCTCCAACGCCTCTACCACACCGCTACCCCTCCAACGCCTCTACCACACCGCTACCCCTCCAACGTCTCTACCACACCCCTACCCCTCCTACGCCTCTACCACACCCCTACCCCTCCAACGTCTCTACCACACCCCTACCCCTCCAACGTCTCTACCACACCCTTACCCCTCCAACGCCTCTACCACGCCCTTACCCCTCAAACGCCTCTACCACACCCCTACCCCTCCAACGTCTCTACCACACCCCTACCCCTCCAACGCCTCTACCACACCGCTACCCCTCCAACGCCTCTAC
>NW_014611266.1:0-344 GCF_000485595.1 Priapulus caudatus | reverse complement strand
CGTCGGCACCTCCTTCCTCTGCCCTCACAGCGTCGGCTGCTCCGCCTTTGTTCTCAATGATTCGGTCGGTCGGCTGGGGGATATGTAATTAGATGTCATGTGGTTTTGACTGCGCGGATCTGTGACAGACGGCAGGAGTCAACGACGCCGACGACGCCGACGACGACGACGATGACAGTGACGACGTTTGATCATGATGTGTGTGTGTTTGGGGGGGGCGTGTGTGTGTGCGCGCGTGCGTGCGTGTGTGTGTGTGTGCGTGCGTGTGTGTGTGTATGTGTGCAGTGTGTGTGTGCGTGTGTGTGTGTGTATGTGTGTGTGTGTGTGTGTGTGGCGCGTGTGTG
>NW_014611265.1:0-344 GCF_000485595.1 Priapulus caudatus | reverse complement strand
AATAATAATAATAATAATAATAATAATAATAATAATAATAATAATGATAATAATAATAATAATAATAATAATACTAATAATAATAGTAATAATAATAATAATAATAATAATAATAATAATAATAGTAATAATAATAATAATAATTATGAGCAAGTCTGACAGACTATAATGATATGACAAAGATGGTCATATCATATAACAAGAGCCGCAGAGCGTCTAGGCCAGTGGTGGGCAAACTTTTCAAAGCGAGGGCTGCATCAGTGGGCCATGAAAAGTCAAAGGGCCGCACCTTTTATAATCGGGCGGTGCGCTCTAAGATAATATGTGCGTTTCGCCTCAAGGGC
>NW_014611264.1:0-344 GCF_000485595.1 Priapulus caudatus | reverse complement strand
GCACTATTATCGAAGGTATTCGCTAATCGCTCTAGTGGATCAGTGGGTTTATCACTGACATAGGCTTTATCTAATATCTTTTGTTGGGCACGCTGCTTAGCTTCGCTTGCACGTTGCTTTAAATCATCCGAGCTCTTCTTCGATTTAATCGCGTTATCTGCTGACGCTTTTTCCAGCTCGCTAATTTTTTTAGCAGCCGCTTTCATATCAGTATCTTTTGATGCGCCAGCTTTTTCAATTGCTGTAAGTGCTTCCTTTGACGCCTTTAATGCAGGCTCAGCATCTACTTGCGTAGCTGACTTAGCATCGACCTTCTTACTCTTGGTTGATGTTTTAGCTGCTGC
>NW_014611263.1:0-344 GCF_000485595.1 Priapulus caudatus | reverse complement strand
ATGAGAACTCACACGGGAGAGAACCGTATAAGTGCGATCTGTGTGATGCTACCTTCTCCCGTCTAGGTAGTGTGAAGACACACATGATAACGCACACGGGAGAGAAACCGTATAAGTGTGAGCTGTGTGATACTACCTTCTCCCGTCTGGGTAGTGTGAAGAGACACATGAGAACGCACACGGGAGAGAAACCAAAGAAGAAAAAGACGAAAGAAAACATTATTTAAATGTAGCATGAAAACATTTTTAAACTGAAGCTTTCGCTCTGAAGACACCCTATAATCACACATGGCAATGCATAATAACTCTATGGAGATGTCGTACAGATGTAAGCAGATAGTACA
>NW_014611262.1:0-344 GCF_000485595.1 Priapulus caudatus | reverse complement strand
AGGTAACAGTTCTCGTGATGACGCTGCAGTTTACGACTTAGGTAATGGTACTGCCATCATCAGTACCACCGATTTTTTTATGCCTATTGTGGATGATCCATTTACCTTTGGACAAATCGCTGCCACCAATGCGATTAGTGATATCTATGCCATGGGCGGTAAACCTCTACTAGCGATAGCCATTTTTGGCTGGCCGGTTGACAAACTAGCGCCTGAAATTGGGCAGCAAGTGATCGAAGGTGGTCGTAAAACGTGCCAAGATGCAGGAATTGCTCTGGCTGGCGGACATAGCATTGACTCACCAGAACCTATTTTTGGTCTAGCCGTTACTGGAATTGTTGACA
>NW_014611261.1:0-344 GCF_000485595.1 Priapulus caudatus | reverse complement strand
TTTTTACTTTTACAAACTTTTTTACCAAGTAAATAATACACTTAACGACGATTTAATGATTTTATAAGACACTATTTTTAATAGTTTAAAGAAGCTTATTGTTAATAAATATCATTAAAACCTAAACCCTGTCCGCACAAAACTACCAACAGAATTATCAGTTACAGTTGCTGCAATATCTAAATTAAATCTTAACTAAAAACCCGTACCTACTGTAATAGCAGTGTCTTTAGCACCTTCATTAATACCACTCGCAATATTTTTTGCAGCACCAACACCTAACCACATGAAGTCAAATGCATTAAACTCCACAGCCACAGCTAATTACTGTGTTTTCAATCCAT
>NW_014611259.1:0-344 GCF_000485595.1 Priapulus caudatus | reverse complement strand
ACCCGATGGTGCATTTGTCTTATTTGCGTCATTTTTTTATCATAATTCTATCCTCTCTTCCTCTGTTGACTAAAATAATTAAACTTCCAAAAATACGATTTATGCTCTACTTTCTCTACTTGACCTCATTTAGTTTTAGTTAAAAATATCAATCACTATTTCTGTGTTATTTTTCACCTGAAGAGGTGAAATGTTTGGTAATTAAGGTCGCAAGCTGGCGCATCACGAGATATCCAGAATCGGGGTCAGTTGCGAGCACTGAAACCGCTTCTTCACCATTGAGACGTAATAAAGTTGATTTTTCTACGCAGACCGCTTTAGCGATACGCAGTGGTTGATTCTCT
>NW_014611258.1:0-344 GCF_000485595.1 Priapulus caudatus | reverse complement strand
TCTCTCTCTCTCTCTCTCTCTCTCTCTCTCTCTCTCTCTCTCTCTCTCTCTCTCTCTCTCTCTCTCTCTCTCTCTCTCTCTCTCCTCCTCTCTCTCTCTCTCTCTCTCTCGCCCTGTCTCCTCATCGTACGCAGATGGCTGGGGTGAGAGTCACGGCTATGTTACCGACGCACGGGAGGCTGTGGCCGTCACAAGCTACGGAGCAGGCAGCATCTATTACCATGGTAACCATGCTACTGACGGCATGCGCACACGTGCAGGCAAGGTCAACGCGCCCGGCTGGAAGCATGGCTTCGGGGACTTCACGATCACGTAGATATTACATCAACAGCAACAGCAACAGC
>NW_014611257.1:0-344 GCF_000485595.1 Priapulus caudatus | reverse complement strand
ATTGTCCGGGAGGTAAATGTCCGGGGGTAATTGTCCGGGAGGTAATTGTCTGGGTGTAAATGTCCGGGGCTTAAATGTCCGGGGGTAATTGTCCGGGGGTAAATGTCTAAGGGGTAATTGTCCGGTGGTGATTGTCCGAGGGGTGAATGGCATGAGGGGTAAATGTCCGTGGGGTAATTGTCCAGGGGTAAATGTCTGGGGGGTAATTGTCCGGGGGGTAAATATCCGGGGGGTGAATGTCCGGGGGGTAATTGTCCCAGGGTAAATGTCCGGGGGTAATTGTCCGGGGGGTAAATGTCCGGAGGGTAATTGTCCTGGGGTAAATGTCCGGGGGGTAATTGTCC
>NW_014611256.1:0-344 GCF_000485595.1 Priapulus caudatus | reverse complement strand
TATATGACTACTATATGACTATACTTAAGTTAGTATACTATATGACTACTATATGACTATACTTAAGCTAGTACACTATATAACTACTATATGACTATACTTAAGTTAGTATACTATATGACTACTATATGACTATACTTAAGTTAGTACACTATATGACTACTATATGACTATACTTAAGTTAGTACACTATATGACTACTATATGACTATATTTAAGTTAGTACACTATATGACTACTATATGACTATACTTAAGTTAGTACACTATATGACTACTATATGACTATACTTAAGTTAGTACACTATATGACCACTATATGACTATACTTAAGTTAGTATACTA
>NW_014611255.1:0-344 GCF_000485595.1 Priapulus caudatus | reverse complement strand
GCTCAGGGTCCCGACCTGCGTAATGCGCTGGATGCTGCCGCGCATCATGCGCTTCCAGAACGAGCACCCGACCTGCAGATCCAGATCACGACCACGTGGGGACACGAAGTCGACTTCCAGGCGGAGCCTTTCGACGCGGCGATCATCTACGGCTCGTCGCCCGGCGCCGACGTGCATGCGGTACCGCTCTTCGACGAATACCTCACGCCCGCCTGCACGCCCGAGGTGCTCTCGCGCCGCCCGCTCGTCACGCCCGACGACCTCGCCCATCACACCCTGCTGCATCCCACGCGCGACCACGCCGACTGGCGCCTGTGGCTCGCGCGCGCGGGCGCGAAAAAGGT
>NW_014611254.1:0-344 GCF_000485595.1 Priapulus caudatus | reverse complement strand
ATATAACTATAAGTTGATATATAGAGATCTCTACTGATCTTTATATAGTAACGTTACTATTATACTAACTATATAACTCTATATACTAACCATATAATTCTATATACTAACTATATAACTGTAAGTTATGATAGAAACCTCTACTAACCGTTACACTAACGTTACTATAATTATACTAACCATACAATTCTATATACTAGCTATATATCTATAAGTTATTATAGAAACCTCTATATACTAATACGTTACTATATACGAGCTATATACCCATGAGTAAGTAAATAGAGATCTTTATATACTAGTACGTTTGCAGGCCCGTAGCCAGCTTTCTATTGGGAGGGGGG
>NW_014611253.1:0-344 GCF_000485595.1 Priapulus caudatus | reverse complement strand
GAACCAATCGGATGGCGCTTTTACCTCGCAGACCAATGGTAAGGACTATGGCGATACTGATGCCCAGGCGCTACGCGCACAGCTACTTTGGCAGCCTACAGATGAGACCCAAATTTTGTTCAATCTGCATTACGCGCAGAGCGAAAACAATGGTACTGCCTGGAAAGCATTGGGTACTCGTGACCCGGATGGATCGGGCGCGGTTTGTGCCGAATTCAACCCGAATGCGATACCTGATTTTGACCGAAATACGAATTGCATAAGTTCTCCGGTTTTCCCCGGTCCTCCCGGTTCTAGCCCATTTCCAGGCCAGGCTGGTGTCGATCCTTCACATGCTGATTGGG
>NW_014611252.1:0-344 GCF_000485595.1 Priapulus caudatus | reverse complement strand
GTACGGGTAATGCGTACGGGTAATACGTACGTGTAATGCGTACGGGTAATGCGTACGGGTAATACGTACGGGTAATACGTACGGGTAATACGTACGGGTAATACGTACGGGTATTACGTACGGGTAATGCGTACGGGTAATGTATACATGGTACGGGTAATACGTACGGGTAATGCGTACGGGTAATGTATACATGGTACGGGTAATACGTACGGGTATTACGTACGGGTAATGCGTACGGGTAATGCGTACGGGTAATGTATACATGGTACGGGTAATGCGTACGGGTAATACGTACGGGTAATACGTACGGGTAATACGTACGGGTAATGCGTACGGGTAAT
>NW_014611251.1:0-344 GCF_000485595.1 Priapulus caudatus | reverse complement strand
GCTTTTGAATTGCGTACCGAGGATTGCATAGATAAGTAATACGCCGAACAAAAATAGCATAATCATTGAATTAAAGCTTTCATTAATGTCATCAAGTTGTCCGCTAAAGTCCAAATCATTTTCAGTATATTGATCAGCAATGTTTAACCATTGTTGTTTGATTAAATCGTTTACTTCGACGGTATTCATTAATTGGGTGTCGAGATCGGCTTCGACGGTAATAGCACGGCGGTAGTTATGATGGCGTACGTTACCGGGGCCATTACCAGTTTCATCGCTAAGAAAATAAGAGAGTGGGCGAATACCACCGTCTGGTAAAACAATCTGTGTGTATAATAATTCTT
>NW_014611250.1:0-344 GCF_000485595.1 Priapulus caudatus | reverse complement strand
GGAGGGGAGGGGAGGGGGAGGTGGGAGATGGGGTAAAGTGGAGTGCTTATCCGATGGCATCAGGATCTCTCTATCTATCTATCCATCTCTATATTTATATATATATAGTCTATATTACATAATATCTATTAGACTATTATAAGACTATAGACTACTATTAATAATAATGTTTAAATTCTTGTTTTGTTAAAAATAACTTTTTCATTTATTGGATATAACAAACCGATGACCTTAATCAACAATAATATTCTCATTTATATGAATAGTCTCTAAAATAATATCTACTATACTACTATAAATAAATAATCTCTAATAACTACTATAAATAATAGTCTTATATTTAT
>NW_014611249.1:0-344 GCF_000485595.1 Priapulus caudatus | reverse complement strand
ATTTAATAAATTAGTAATAAATAAATGAATTTAAACAAACGTAGTGTCTGTGTCCTGCTTCCACATGAGCTTTATTGCTAGCAGAACTGTTCGATCTCGGTATAGCTCACCTCCTTATATGGTGAAACGGACAGAGCAGCGCTGCATATCTCTGATCAAGAAACAGGGACCAGTCTATCTAATAAACAGTGTTATTATTCTTAAAATAGCAGCTTAGAGTCGTTTTCAGTGACCCCATAGTTCCTGTATGTGGGCTGAGTCCATACTATCAGTCCCTAATATTATAACTTACACATTCTTTAGCTCCTGAATCTAACGTGTGACAGAACTAAGTTGTTTGTGTC
>NW_014611248.1:0-344 GCF_000485595.1 Priapulus caudatus | reverse complement strand
ACACACACACACACACACACACACACGCACACACGCACACACACACACACACACACTCATGCTCACTATCGACCATGTAGCAGGAAGCCGCGATTTACCGTTCTATCCAGCGAGCGATGACGTATAATTAGCGCGAGCGAGCGAGCGAGCACGAATGTCGTTTTTTGAAAATATGTCCGGCGTGTCGTATCCGAGTGGCAGCCGTCATGCTGCGCACGATACGGAACACGGCGTCTGCATCGTTTATCACGCGCTGTGTTCGATGGCTGTGAATAGAGTGAGAGAGAGAGAGAAAGAGAGAGATAGAGAAAGAGATAGAGAAAGAAAGAGCGAGGGAGAGAGAA
>NW_014611247.1:0-344 GCF_000485595.1 Priapulus caudatus | reverse complement strand
GCTAGCAGCTAGTAGCATGCATCTTGTGTACCTCTGCTCGCAGCCAGGGATGGTAGAGACAGGTAAGGGTGACCTTGACCCTAGCAGCTAGTAGCATGTGTCAGTGTATCTCTGCTTGTGGCCAGGGACGCCAGGGTCAGGTAAGGGTGAGCTTCACGCTAGCAGCTAGTAGCATGCATCTGTGTACCTCTGCTTGCGGCCAGGGACAGGTAAGGGTGACCTTGACCCTATCAGCTAGTAGCATGCGTCAGTGTATCTCTGCTCGTGGCCAGGGACGCCAGGGTCAGGTAAGGGTGAGCTTCACGCTAGCAGCTAGTAGCATGCATCTGTGTACCTCTGCTTGC
>NW_014611246.1:0-344 GCF_000485595.1 Priapulus caudatus | reverse complement strand
GAAACTTCCAAGCCTAACAACCATGAGGACCGAGACGTTGCAGAAATGGAAAGACACAGTGGGAAAATTACGTCCCGTCTCTGCGACACACGTTAGAGGTTACAACGTATTAACATAACTACACACTGATGACCTATCCATACCTTGAAGCTTATATAGTTACTGAAGACATACCCATACCCTATAACCGTACCTATTGCCTGTAGACGTACCCATGCATATGTGTATATATATATATATATGTATATGAATATGTATATGTATATGTACATGTACATGTACATAATATGTATATGTATATTATGTATATGTTATGTATACGTATACGTATACGTATATGTATA
>NW_014611245.1:0-344 GCF_000485595.1 Priapulus caudatus | reverse complement strand
TGTGTGTGTGTGTGTGTGTGTGTGTGTGTGTGTGTGTGTGTGTGTGTGTGTGCGTGTGCGTGCGTGCGTGCGTGCTCGTGCGCATCTACGTGAGTGTATGACAGAAGCCAAAAAGACTTGCTTGTTGTTTGGTGGAAGGATTAGCATGGCGAATCCCACTGGTCCGTAATCTGTTGAAAGGAATTTTAAGTGCTAGAAAAAGAGCAGGAGGCTGAGGAAAAGGTAGAGCTAGAGGGACGGGCAGCGGATGAAGCAGGAGAGAGAAAGAGAGAGCAAGATTGAGGAAGATAGAGAGGGTTAAGTAGAGAGGGGCGAGTGGGTGTGCTCGTGAGTAAAATGGAGAA
>NW_014611244.1:0-344 GCF_000485595.1 Priapulus caudatus | reverse complement strand
CACCGAAAAATGTAACGCCCCCCCAGTGCCCCCCCCCACTGAAAAAATCCTAGCTACGCCACTGATGCTCCCACTTGCGTTAACCTACCATACTATAGCAACTATTGTTAATGAATAACTAACCTTATAATACGATGGGGTAAAAATGAAATGGTTTACTTTAGACTGTGGGACGTATATTCTGTGCGTACGTGCGTGCGTGCGTAGGTGCATACGTACGTGTGGCGTGCGTGCGTAGGTGCATATACGTACGTGTGGCGTACATGTGCGTACATGTGTGTGCGGGCGCGTGTGTGCGTGCGTGTGTACATATTTGTGTGCGTGTGAGCATGCGCGTTTGCGAA
>NW_014611243.1:0-344 GCF_000485595.1 Priapulus caudatus | reverse complement strand
CACACACACACATACACACACACACACGCACATATATATGTATAATATATATATATATATATAATGACGTGACGACATCAATAGTTGAGAATATCAATCGGAAGTAAGCGTTGATCGTATCGTGAATGCATGGATGCGCGGATACCTTACATGTGTCGCACACGTATATATACACATCACCGCGTCTAATTTCATATACGAAATCCCTCTATTCACATACGCAATTAATTATCTCTCGTCGGATGTTTTTTTTTATCGTGTATTCGGTCGATGTGTGTGCCGTGGGCGCGCGTGCGTGCATGTGTGTGTGTGCGTGTGTGTGTGTGGGTGCTTGCGGGTGTGTG
>NW_014611242.1:0-344 GCF_000485595.1 Priapulus caudatus | reverse complement strand
TCACCTTCCTCTTCTCCCACGCGCCAATCTCCTACCTCCTCCTCTCACCTTTCCGTTCCCCATCTCCTCTCCTCTCCCCCTCCTCCCTCTCCTCTCTACCGTCCTCCCCCTCTCCCCTCGCCGCTACAGAATGCCGCAGGAATGCCGTAGGCATGTGACCGCACAAAGTAACCGCGACAAGGCACTCTAATTAGCTGACTAACGTCTAATGAACTAGCTACTGATCATATATATCGACAGGTTGACGACACCGTGTACAATCCTAGGCGGGCTGAGCAGACATTACCAGATGGTTTGTCTCTGTGGCGATCCAAGATCACCGGTGCCGGCCAGGGTGTATGGAC
>NW_014611241.1:0-344 GCF_000485595.1 Priapulus caudatus | reverse complement strand
GGCTGCTGTACATGTACATGTACATGTGTATGCCTGTGTGGTTGCGCGTACATGTACTTGTACATGTACATGTGTATGCTCGTGTGGTTGCATGTACATGTACATGTACATGTGTATGCCCGTGTGGTTGCGCATACATGTACATATACGTGTACATGTGTATGCCTGTGTGGTTGCGTGTACTTGTACATGTACATGTGTATGCTCGTGTGGTTGCATGTACATGTACATGTACATGTGTATGCCTGTGTGGTTGCGTGTACTTGTACATGTACATGTGTATGCCCGTGTGGTTGCGCATACATGTACATATACGTGTACATGTGTATGCCTGTGTGGTTGCG
>NW_014611240.1:0-344 GCF_000485595.1 Priapulus caudatus | reverse complement strand
AGCAGCAGCAGCAACAGCAGAAGCAGCAGCAGCAGCAGAAGCAGCAGAAGCAGCAGAAGCAGCAGCAGCAGCAAAGAGCAGCAGCAGCAGCAGCAAAGCAGAGTAGTAGCAGCAGCAGCAGCAGCAGCAGCAGCAGCAGCAGCAGCAGAGCAGCAGCAGCAGCAGCAGCAGCAACAGCAGAAGCAGCAGCAGCAGCAGAAGCAGCAGAAGCAGCAGAAGCAGCAGCAGCAGCAGTAGCAGTAGCAGCGGCGGCAGCAGCCCGCTACCATCGTGTGAAGCCAAATTCAGCTTCCGTTTCCTCCGTTTACATATATATATATACACATTATATATATATGTACATA
>NW_014611239.1:0-344 GCF_000485595.1 Priapulus caudatus | reverse complement strand
CACACACACACACACACAGAACCCCCCCCCCCCTCACACACCACGCACGCACGCACGCACGCACACACATACGAACCCCCTCACACACACACCCACGCACGCACGCACGCACCACACACACACACACACACCTACGCACGCACGCACGCACGTCTGCCGGAATTCGCTGTCACCGAGATGCAATTAAGCGAGAGGCACTTCTATGTCGGTATAGCAGCGAGAGGAGGCAGCCAGGGTGATTAGCTGCGTCGGTAATTGACTAACGCGTAATGAATAGCATCCGATAATCGGGGAAGCTGGAAAGCTGTAAAGCGGGGGTAAGCTGGGGGAATCTGGGGGAAGCT
>NW_014611238.1:0-344 GCF_000485595.1 Priapulus caudatus | reverse complement strand
CTCTCTCTCTCTCTCTCTCTCTCTCTCTCTCTCTCTCTCTCTCTCTCTCTGTGTATGTGTCTCTCGCTCTCCATTTTTCGCGTGGGCCGTGGGCGTCGTGAGGTTATGTATGTTCGACCATATCTCCCTTTCCTTCCCTCTGGTCTCCTTTCCTAGTTGGATGGGGACATCTACATCCTATAAGCAATATATTTATCTGTATGCGCATGCGTGTTAAAATTCATAACCACTATCAAGAAAGAGCATAATAATATATACTATTTGACACAAAAATAGATGCAAACACACATAGTTTGGGGGGAGAGGGGCGATCACACGCAAGCTGACCCCTGGATCCATCACCT
>NW_014611237.1:0-344 GCF_000485595.1 Priapulus caudatus | reverse complement strand
ATAGGCGTCATCGTACTATAGGTGTGATGTCATATGCATCATCGTACATTATGTGTGATGTCATACGCATCATCGTACATTATGTGTGATGTCATAGGCATCATTGTACATTATGTGTGATGTCATAGACATCATCGTACTATAGGTGTGATGTCATATGCATCATCGTACATTATGTGATGTCATAGGCATCATTGTACATTATGTGTGATGTCATACGCATCATCGTACATTATGTGTGATGTCATAGGCATCATTGTACATTATGTGTGATGTCATAGACATCATCGTACTATAGGTGTGATGTCATAGGCGTCATTGCACCTTATGTGTGATGTCATAGA
>NW_014611235.1:0-344 GCF_000485595.1 Priapulus caudatus | reverse complement strand
CTAGCTATAGTTCTATCTATACTTCTATGATCTATAGTTCTAGCTATAGTTCCATCTATAGTTCTATAATCTATAGTTCTATCTATAGTTCAATGATCTATAGTTCTATCTATAGTTCCATCTATAGTTCTATAATCTATAGTTCTATCTATAGTTCAATGATCTATAGTTCTATCTATAGTTCAATGATCTATAGTTCTATCTATAGTTCAATGATCTATAGTTCTATCTATAGTTCCATCTATAGTTCTATAATCTATAGTTCTATCTATAGTTCTATCTATAGTTCTATCTATAGTTCTATAATCTATAGTTCTATCTATAGTTCTATCTATAGTTCTATC
>NW_014611234.1:0-344 GCF_000485595.1 Priapulus caudatus | reverse complement strand
GTTTGATGGTCGCCAACATCGCAGCCGCTGCGACCACCGTTTTACCTGAACCGACATCCCCCTGAATCAGTCGCATCATAGGCACTGTCGAAGAAAGATCAGAGAGGATTTCATCAATAACTATTTGCTGAGAGTCTGTCAGGGTGAACGTTAATTTGTCCTTAAAACGATCAAGATCATCAGGCTCTATGCTCAGATTGATCGCCTTTTCCTGCTGAACATCCTCGCGTGCTTTCAACATACTGAGCTGATAAGCCAGCAACTCTTCGAAAATTAATCTTCGCTGCAACGGATGCTTTGCATTTTTCAAAGAGGCAAAATCGATATCCGGCGGCGGGCGATGC
>NW_014611233.1:0-344 GCF_000485595.1 Priapulus caudatus | reverse complement strand
GCCACGCTCCTACAGTCTCTGCTTGTCACGCCCGATGCCGGGGAGGCTGCAGATGGAAGCCACGCTCCTACAGTGTTGGTTCCTCACATTCAATGGCCTTCACAAAGTTGCCCAGTTGCTCGGACTTCTCCTGCATTGCCTTGTTCTGCGTCGTCAGCTCGGTTTTCTGCTGCAGAGAATTCTGCGTGAAAATGAAACACGAATTCTGCAGCACTATTGTGACGTCTCGCCGTGTCTGCTTCCTTTAGTTTTTTTTCCTGCGTGTATCACTGTCGTTATATGGTTATGTTGCTCTCCCCACCCCACACAGTCGCCCAGCTCTCTCTCTCTCTCTCTCTCTCTCT
>NW_014611232.1:0-344 GCF_000485595.1 Priapulus caudatus | reverse complement strand
GAGTTGGCCGAGAAACTTGCGGCACGCGGCTTCTCCTGTGCCGCCTTGAATGGCGACATGACCCAACAGGCGCGTGAGAAGACCGTGGAGCGTTTTCGTGACGGCAAGCTCGATATCGTGGTCGCGACCGATGTCGCCGCCCGTGGTCTGGATGTCCAGCGGATCAGCCACGTGGTCAACTACGATATCCCCAACGATATTGAAGCCTATATTCACCGCATCGGCCGCACCGGCCGCGCCGGACGCGCTGGCAAGGCGATTTTGTTTGCTGCACCGCGTGAGCAACGCCTGATTGCCGCCATCGAGCGCGCCACCCGGCAGAAGATCAAGCCGATGGGTCTGCC
>NW_014611231.1:0-344 GCF_000485595.1 Priapulus caudatus | reverse complement strand
CCTGGCATCATTTGGGGCAGGCGCGAACTGCGGACTACCGGGCCTGGAAAAAAGAGTTATCTGAGCGTTTATTACAGATGTTCAGCCGCAACTGCCCTCAGCTGCCGCACCTTGAACTGCTGGAACTGGCGACACCGCTGACTTTGCGTGATTATTCGCAGGCCACAGCGGGGGCTATCTACGGGGTTGGGCGTTATCTGGGGCAGTATAATCCGCACCCGATGACCCGTCTGCCGGGGCTGTATCTTTCCGGGCAGGCGGTAGCAGCGCCTGGCCTGTTAGGGACGATGGTCGCCAGTTATCTGACCTGCGGTTCGATTCTGGGTCACGAACATTTAAGTGGA
>NW_014611230.1:0-344 GCF_000485595.1 Priapulus caudatus | reverse complement strand
CAACAAGCATTAAAAGATTTTGAAAAACTTGATGTTACTATTTCTGTTAAACCAGAAAAACGTTATTTAGCACCAGTGGTTGTCGAAGAAGCCTATGCATACGATGTTGTAGGTGATGAGAGTACCGATGAAAAGACGCATCATGTAATGAGTTGGTTGCTAGGGCCGTGTACATCGCTTGATGACATGATGAAAGCAAATTTGTTATCACAAGTTTTATTGGATAATAGCTCGTCACCATTGCGTCAAGCTTTAGAAAAAACAGATTTAGGTGCAGCGCCTTCACCATTATGTGGTTTAGAAGATTCTAACTATGAAATGTGTTTTCTATGTGGCGTAGAAGG
>NW_014611228.1:0-344 GCF_000485595.1 Priapulus caudatus | reverse complement strand
CATTGTAGCCGATTATATGATCGTATGTCATAGCAACCCTATTCTTTGTGTTATTGTATAGTTTATGTTAATATTAATAATAATATCAACAAGAGGAATTTAAATAATAATGCCCACACAAACGTGGGCAGACAATAGAGCAGGTAAGAGAAAGACACTAGAGACGGATGAATTAGGAGTGAGATAGAGAAATGAGCGAACGAGAGAAAGAGGGGAAAGAAAAGAGCGAAAAGAAGAGAAGAGAGAAGGAGAAGGAGAGAAATGAGAGAGACAGACAGAGAAAGAGAGAGAGAGAGAGAGAGAGAGAGAGAGAAAGAGAGAAGAAGAGAGAGAAAGAAAAGGAG
>NW_014611227.1:0-344 GCF_000485595.1 Priapulus caudatus | reverse complement strand
TGTGTCTCTTCGTTTCTCTCTCTCTCTCTCTCACTCACTCTCTTTCTCCACTCTCTCTTTCTCTCTCTCGCTCGCGCTCTCACTCTCCTCCCCCTCTCGCTCTCTCTCTCTCCCTCCTCTCTCTCTCTCTCTTTCTCCCCTCTCTCTCTTTCTCTCTCGCTCTCCTTCCACCTCCCTCTCTCTACATACAATCTAAGGCTTTCAGAATGGCATTATATATAATAGCTGAAAGCCTACAACAGCCATTGCGGAATCGACTAACCCCTACAAGGCTGTGATGGGTTTTAAATGACTTTCATCCGGTCATTTCTCCACCAGGAAGTCACAGCGTAGCTGCAATATGT
>NW_014611226.1:0-344 GCF_000485595.1 Priapulus caudatus | reverse complement strand
CCTGAAATTGCAGTGCTACTTTCAGTACACCACTGTGCAACAGACCACTCTCAGCACCTACCTGGTATGCAGCAACCGCTTCATGTTCGGCACTAATGGCGGTATTGAGAATGGTGACATCTTGATTAATATCAGTCGTGCTTGAGTCGTAGCTACCCGCATTGGCGCAGCCACTAAGCAGTGCGATACCGGTGGCTGATAACGTGGCAGCGCCAGCGTTGCTTAAAAAGTTACGTCGTGATCGCGTGGCCATTTCTTCTAACAGGCCCGATGGGATGCCTTGCTGGTTAAGATATTCATGCTAATGCCTCGATAGTATGATTGGTTGAAAGATTTTTTCTGAG
>NW_014611225.1:0-344 GCF_000485595.1 Priapulus caudatus | reverse complement strand
CATCAGGAATGTTGTAATCGAGGCTGCCGCGTAAAGGTGCAAAGTTAATGTTTGAGTTATAGAGTGCGCCAGCTTTCACATAATATGAAAAGCTATGCTCGGACTTAGGCTTAAGTTTGTCACTGGTTAACTGGCCAAGATAAGCGAGGATAGCGAGACGGACTTTTTCAGGTGTTTTAGGGTCATCAAGGACAGACTGGAACTCTCTTAATGCGTCATCGTATTTGCTGGCACGGTGATAACTAACAGCTAGTTCTAGTCGCGCTCGATTTAATGAAGGACGTCGACTGAGTATATGTTCAAACTTTTCAATAGAAGAGTAAATTTTTCCACTATCGCGTTCT
>NW_014611224.1:0-344 GCF_000485595.1 Priapulus caudatus | reverse complement strand
TGCCTAGACTAATATTCAATATCCAACGACCAATATCAATATTAAAATCGAAGCCGCATAGCAACAAATCAATAATCATGCGAAACATTTGAAAATCGCTCCCCCACCCCCTTGATTATTTCTTCATCGTTGTTCTTCCTCAGGATGTTCAAGAGCGTCCCTGCGACTCAGGAGTTGTTCCACTTCGCGAGAGGAACCCCGGCTAGTCAGCTGAGCGGCAGTATACAGCTGCTGTTCCACACCACGAGAGTGATCAAGTACATCGACCGGGTCGTCCACAACCTGGAGCACCTCGAGGACGTCGTGTCCATCCTGAGAGAGCTCGGATCGCGCCACGTCTGCTA
>NW_014611223.1:0-344 GCF_000485595.1 Priapulus caudatus | reverse complement strand
TGAGGAGGAGGAGGAGAAGGGGGAAGGGAGGAGGAGGAAGAGGAGAAGGGGAAGGGGAGGAGGAGGAGGGAGGAGGAGAGGGGGAGGGGGAGGAGGAGGGAGGGGAAGGAGGAGGAGGACGCGGAGGGAGGAGGAGGAGGAAGCTGTAATGCAGGAAAGCAGGGCTTCAGTTGGTCGCAGGTTTCACTCTGCCGGTGATTCTGGGCGAACCTGAGGCGCTCCGGAGATGTCGACCTGATTCCACGATCGATGGCTTCATGGGTGCTATAGAGGAGTGGAGGAATGTGGTGGGGGCAGGGGACGAGGAGGGGATGAGGAGGGGTGGAGATGGGGAGGGGCAGGGG
>NW_014611222.1:0-344 GCF_000485595.1 Priapulus caudatus | reverse complement strand
CGGGCGTAGCCGTTAATACAAACAAGTCAGATAAGCGTCCATAGCCATAATAGCCCGCACCCGCGCCGACGGCTATCTCTTGACCTCGTACTAGGTTTTTCGACAAACGTGCGCTATTACCACCATCTAAAATAGTCGCCAATACTTCCAAAGCATAAGGCTCCCATTTTTCCACCTTCGCTTTTCCTTTTACCGACTTAATCGCATCAATCATGCCCGGCGTTTTGAAGCCCATGCGTAAGCTCGGTACTTTCGCCGGTAATTTCACTTGTAGGTAACGTTCGCCAAATTGTTTTACTTCTGTGCGCGGCTTCACCACGGGCAAGTCACTTTTAGGAATCTTT
>NW_014611221.1:0-344 GCF_000485595.1 Priapulus caudatus | reverse complement strand
AGAAAGCTTGCCATGCCGGGTATTATGGATAGATACGCTAAGAAGATCGGTGGATCGTAGATGATAGAAGCACGCAGGACGCCATTCACACTATCGGATGTAGCAGGGACAAACCAAAAAATCCATTTGTCAATCCAAATACCTAGGTTAAAGAAGATGCCAATAGGAATAAGGATTAAGTAAATATTTTTAAGTTGGAGAAAGTCAAATCGTAATAGTCTATCCGCATCAAACTCCTGAAAAATCATGATTAGTAAGGACAAGAGAAGAACAGAGTGACCTAGCATAAAAGAGAATAATAGACCTTCCGTTCCTGCAAACCTTAGCACGATAGAAAGTAATAC
>NW_014611220.1:0-344 GCF_000485595.1 Priapulus caudatus | reverse complement strand
CAATACAGTGAATCGAACCTACTCCACTTTTCTTTTCGCCCAACAATCAAACCTAAAACAAAAATAAGCACAA
The DNA here is from genome assembly GCF_000485595.1 of Priapulus caudatus. Lineage (NCBI taxonomy): Eukaryota > Metazoa > Priapulida > Priapulimorpha > Priapulimorphida > Priapulidae > Priapulus > Priapulus caudatus. The sequence continues at coordinate 271 of NW_014611220.1, read as the reverse complement.
AAAAGAAGAGTAATGGTGGCATGCTGAGGTATATAAGCCAGAAAAAATTATAAAAAAAGGGAAATGTAAATTCCATATTGGCTTCCTAATCCTTGTCTTCCTGTATCAATAAACTGCTGAGCAAGCAAAATTTATTTTGCCTTTATAAAACCACGGCCTATCCCCAAAAAGGTACGCTGACCATAATTTTCTGTTTTACCGACCCCTATAAAGGCAAGACCAATAGGCGTATCGGCACTCAAATAAATAGAACCACTTTTAAGTAAATTAG
>NW_014611219.1:0-344 GCF_000485595.1 Priapulus caudatus | reverse complement strand
GGGTGGGGGGTATGTGTAGGTGTGCGGTGCGCGTGTGTGGGGGTGTGAGAGAGGTAGAGGATCCCCTCCCCCTCTTCTTGGTCTCCGAGAAATATTTCGTAAAAAATTTGATTTGTTTTTCGACTCGAGAATAACGCGTGTGACGTCGTTGCGGCGCGTGCGTGCATGCATTCGTGCGTGCGTGTGTGTGTCTGTGCGCGTGCGTGTATCGCGGGTCACGATACAGGGAGAGCCAGTGCAAGGATGTATGTATAATCTAAGTTCTCATGTTTCTATTGGGGTTGCGAAGAGAGGGAAAGGAATGAGGAATGATAGGAGAAAAGGATGAAGGGGAGATACATGGA
>NW_014611218.1:0-344 GCF_000485595.1 Priapulus caudatus | reverse complement strand
GCAATTCGTGCATAGACATTGAAGGAAATACTATAGCTGCATCCTTTATCAGGTATATATATATATAATGAGATGTGAATAATAACAAAGATGTGTCATCATTTACCCCTGATATTATGTCACTCAGTGGTAATGTAATATAATATATCCATTATTATATACCCGCGAGTATATCCGTACTTATTATTCCTTGCTCCGTCGCTGCAGTTCGCTGAGACTCACGGAATGAGATACTACGAGACAAGTGCGAAGAGTGGACAGAACGTAGCGGAGGCCTTCCGTCAGCTGTGTCACGACCTCGTCGACAGCAACGACATGAAACTAGTAAGCTGATTCTCAAGCGA
>NW_014611217.1:0-344 GCF_000485595.1 Priapulus caudatus | reverse complement strand
ACAGTTGAATCTAAAAAAGTTGTATCACAAAAGACATATTAGCCAAAGCGAAACAGATTTTAAGTAACGTTTATAAAGATCCTGAATATTTAAAAAAAATTGAGAGATGAAACAGATAAAAGTATTTAAGGTTTTTTTACACGTGGGCGAGTTACAAGCACCTATATACTGAAGACGCACGAGGTGAATTGTACATTGTATTCGTTAAATAAATAAATGAAAAATTTAGATGTATATATATATAGATATAGATACAGGCCCGTAGCCAGGGGGGGGTTCGGGGGGTTCGAACCGAACCCCCCCCCAGCCCCCCAAGACAAAAAATTTATTTTTTTTTTTAAATG
>NW_014611216.1:0-344 GCF_000485595.1 Priapulus caudatus | reverse complement strand
ACTCGCACTGCCACTCAAACACAGCTGATACCGTGTTAGACCAGTCTCCCACACGGCAACTCTGTTCGGCTATTCGTTTAGTTTGTCTGGGCTGTTAAATGAAGATTAATTCGATGCGGTATGGCAGCAGAGTATTACCAATGATTGTGCATAGGTAAAAATATGAACATTTTACTTCTACGACCATCGTTCTCACGAAGAGGTGACGTAACAATTTTAAAGAGTAGCAGTTATCATTGGTCATGCATGAGTGTGGGTGCATGTATGAGTGTGGGTGCATGTATGAGTGTGGGTGCATGCATGAGTGTGGGTGCATGCATGAGTGTGGGTGCATGCATGAGTGT
>NW_014611215.1:0-344 GCF_000485595.1 Priapulus caudatus | reverse complement strand
GTATCGGGGCTTTTTTATGACAATGTACTCAGGAAGTATGCAACTTACGCTTTATAGTCTGCGCTATAGTCAAAGGAATCCGCATATAACTGCTTTTCTGGGTAAGCCTTGTTGTGTAAAGCGCTTTTTCGCTGCCTTGATCATCGGAGGAGGTCCCGCCATGTACACATCATGCCCTGATAAATCATTAAAATCTTCAGCGACCGCTGCGTGTACATAACCCTGCCTACCTTCCCAGAGATCGCTTTGTAGCGCCTCTGATAATACCGGCACGTAGTGAATATTTTCGTGTTGGTAATCCCATTTTTTAGGCAAATGATCGCTGTACAGATCTTGCTTAGTAC
>NW_014611214.1:0-344 GCF_000485595.1 Priapulus caudatus | reverse complement strand
TAATAATTAAATTACTACGTAGTAATATATATATATATATATATATATATATATATATATTACAACGTGAATTTTAATTAATATTCTACTAAAAATCGCGTCGCGAGTACAATACTTCATTGTAATTTAAATTTAATTAATTGAAAAATTTAAGAATTGTTGCGCGACACATCTCCGCGACTAGATCCTGTTACTCGGCGACCTTCGCTGCTTCCATACGTCACGGGCTATATAGTAAGGCTAAATATAGAAGCTGGCCCACTCTACATAGCTGCTAGATCTCAGATGCTGATACAGCTGCTACTGGGCTAATGCGAAGGAGAAGGGTACCTCTGTAGTTTTCT
>NW_014611213.1:0-344 GCF_000485595.1 Priapulus caudatus | reverse complement strand
TCTCTCTCTCTCTCTCTCTCTCTCTCTCTACTCTCCTCCTCCCTCCCTCTCTCTCTCTCTCTCTCTCTCTCTCTCTCTCTTCTCCCCTTCCCGCACATTACCCCTTGTTTACCAGACCAAATCCGTCTATGCGGGGCTTCATCTCAACCTAGATGAAGCCCGCTCATGAGCGGGATGGTCGTGGGGGCGGCCCGACGGAGTGGGCAGACGAGACGCGACGTGACGTCAGAGAAACCGTACACGTACACTGACCTTTCAGGAGAGGGAGCGGGGCCGCGCGTTCTCTGATCGCCGCGCGTAAGAACCTTTCAGAGCGGTATACCAGTTCTTTCTCTCTCTCTCTC
>NW_014611212.1:0-344 GCF_000485595.1 Priapulus caudatus | reverse complement strand
GCACACACGCACACACACACACACACACACACGCACGCGCGTACACACAGACACACACACACACACGCACGCACGCGCGCGCACACACAGAGGCGTATATCAGCTAACGAGCTGAGTGGCATTAATCAAAGGAAACTGACACGTTGTGTATATACCCGCATACAAGAAGAAGAAGGGTAGAGAGGACGATGGGGAGACGTGAGGTGAGTGGGGGTAGAAAGAAACGAGAGGGACAGAACAGAGGGGGAGGGGACGAGAGACAGGGAGCGAAAGAGGGAGAGAGAGAGAAAGAGAGGGGAGAGGGGAGAGAGAGAGAGAGAGAGAGAGAGAGAGGGAGAGAGGAG
>NW_014611211.1:0-344 GCF_000485595.1 Priapulus caudatus | reverse complement strand
ACACACACACACACACACACACACACACACACACACACACACACACACACACACACACACACACACGCACGCAAACACGCGCATGCGCGTACGTTCGCGACTTTTAGTCCTCTGCTAATTTGCACGATTCACTGATTGCTTTATTGTCAACAACATCGCGTTTAAAAGCCTCGCTAGTGTAAACACAGATCGTGTTTTATACATATGGTGCGAAAACCCACTTACAGAACTCGTTTCTTTCTAATTAGATGCGAATGGATCGTTTCGCGCATCGCTTCTGCCCGGCAGCTGCAAGTGTGTGTATGTGCTCGCGCACCCAAGCAGCAGCAGCAGCAGCAGCAGCA
>NW_014611210.1:0-344 GCF_000485595.1 Priapulus caudatus | reverse complement strand
ATGGTCAAGCGCAAAGATAACCCCTTTACTCATGAAAACGCTATGTTGTTATTGCTCGACAAAGTGATGGCGGAGAGTAATTTTGATAAAAGCATTGATCTAACCAACAGCAAAGTGAAATACGATAATTGGTCCGTAATTCAAAGTTTAAGTAATTCAATCGAATTGGAACTGGAATTTCACGAACACGACGCTTTGTATTCGATTCCAGACTGGGTTGAAGAACCCCATAGGCCATTGTATCGATTAGGAATATTTTTACGCTCGTGTTTAATTGGTAAGGCAGATTGGACTTCATCTCTGAATAACTATCAGCTAACGAAGGGGTATCGAGGCTTAAAAAC
>NW_014611209.1:0-344 GCF_000485595.1 Priapulus caudatus | reverse complement strand
GCATCGATGGCATCGACAAATCGAGATCACCCCTGCTTCTCAAGCTAACCACTTCTTCAATAAAATCCTGTTCAGGCATTATCTTAAAACGCTTCTCGATTCGTGAATGTAACAACGCCCTGTCTTCCGCCTGTAGAATAATTTTGGACATATCTCCTTGATAACCCACAGGTTTATCTGCCTGCAAGGTCGATAATGTCTGACCGCTGATTTCAAATACTTCTAGCGCACGTTGAATGCGTTGTGTATCACCGGGTTTAACCCGACTGGCAGTTTGCGGATCAATTCGTGCGAGCTTCTCATGCATTGTCGCCCAACCAAACTGTTTTGCTTCGGCATAGAGC
>NW_014611208.1:0-344 GCF_000485595.1 Priapulus caudatus | reverse complement strand
CCACCACCACCATCACCACCATCACCACCACCACCATCACTACCACCAGGTCCACCAACACCACCACCGCCGCCGCCGCCGCCGCCGCCGCCGCTACAGCCGCCGCTACAGCCGCCGCCGCCACAACCACCAACAACACCACCATCACCATTACCACCACCACCACCACCACCACCATCACCACCATCACCATCACTCTCGTTTCTGTAGATGAGAACGACTAAATCACTAGTGTGGATGTCATCGTTGGAATGGCTGAGCCATCATTCACAAGCTTACGTATTATGGATCGAAATCTCGATTGGGATCGTTTTCAGCACTTGGTCAGACTCTCTCTCTCTCTC
>NW_014611207.1:0-344 GCF_000485595.1 Priapulus caudatus | reverse complement strand
CTACCACGATATCACTAGGCACTTGGTTCATAAAATCTTTCAAGGACTGCCGATCTAACCATGTGCCCGTAGGATTATTTGGGTTTGCGATAAAGATAACGCTGGTTTTATTACTTATTAAGCTTTGCATTGCTGCTAGATCATGCCCGTATGGCATGGTTTCATGTTCAACAGCTAGCGCGTCTGCTACTTTCGAAGTAGCACCCACCGCCTGTGTTGCAATCGGGTAAACCGCGAAAGCATATTGAGAAAAGACGGCCTCCCTGCCTTCACATAAAAATACTCGAGCGATGATATCTAAAACATCATTGGAGCCATTACCCAAGGTAATTTGACTCTGCTTG
>NW_014611206.1:0-344 GCF_000485595.1 Priapulus caudatus | reverse complement strand
CGTAAAATAAAAACTCGGATTGTAAGCGATATAGGTTTTGTCGGTCGATAACAATTTAATGGACGCCATCGTTTGTTCGGGGGTTTTTGTAAATCAAAAACAACATTTTTTTACTACTCAAAATGTTGCGCAGCGCGTCGTCCCATCGCGGTGCGCGGCAACACGTCCGGACGGTATAGATATGCGAGGACGAACGTTTCGATGACGTTTACGGCGGCTCGTTGCCGCGCTAAAAGTCGTTTCGCGGCGAGTTTTGCGTAGCCCTCCGGATCGGGCGGAATCGTGTCGGGCGAAGTCGTCGCGGCTACCTGCACACGATCTTCAGAGACGAGCACGAGTCCCGA
>NW_014611205.1:0-344 GCF_000485595.1 Priapulus caudatus | reverse complement strand
ACGTTCAAACTAGTCGCGGGCGGGCTGCCAGCACGTGTGCCATGGTAAAATCCGCTGTAAAACATTCACTGTGCTCGCAGCATCGCGCCACGATTCTCCTGATATGCTAATTTACACGAAAAAGGCCCCCGACGTCGGTCGCCGTTGACTGCCAAGATTATTTTTCTTCGGCCGTTTTTATACGTTTAAACTAGTCGCGGGCGGGCTGCCAGCACATGTGCATGGTAAAATCCGATCTAATATATTCACTTTGCTCGCAGCATCGCGCTGTGATTCTCCAGCTATGCTATTGTACATTAAAAAGGCCCTCCGACGTTGGTCGGCGTTGACTGCCAATATAATTT
>NW_014611204.1:0-344 GCF_000485595.1 Priapulus caudatus | reverse complement strand
CCGCTCCTTCACCCCCCCTCCCGCTCCCACAAATCTTTCCCCCTCCCGCTCCTTCTCCCCCTCCCGCTCCTTCTCCCTCTCCCGCTCCTTCACCCCCCTCCCGCTACCACAAACCTTCCCCTCCCGCTCCCACAAACCTCCCTTGATTATTGGCGACGTTAGTGTTTAGTTATATAATAGACGCAAGTCGCCACTTGGTTCCAGTGCAATCGATCCAGCTATTTTCGTTAAAGTATCGAGAGAGAAAGCGTGATTCACAACGACCTATCTAATGGGGTACGTGAGATTTCGCTTCAGCGACGAATTAAATTTTAACGTCTAGTCTGGCAACTCTCTTTCTCTCC
>NW_014611203.1:0-344 GCF_000485595.1 Priapulus caudatus | reverse complement strand
TTATACAATTCCACGTTCATCCTTTTAGCTTGCCTGAGTTACCCCGCAGCAAGCAAGCACGCCAATATATAGAGACTTATTACGAAACATTTGCAGATATTAAACGCGATGGTTTAGACGCATTAATTATCACGGGCGCCAATGTAACGCATGAAAACCTGAGCAATGAATGTTTTTGGCAACCCTTAAGCGATATTATCTCTTGGGCAGAGAACAACGTAGCCTCCACACTTTGTTCTTGTCTAGCGACTCATGCGGTACTGGAGTTATGTTACGAACAAAAGCGCCGCCGCCTTAGTCATAAGCGTTGGGGGGTGTTTACGCATCACGTAACACAACAACAT
>NW_014611202.1:0-344 GCF_000485595.1 Priapulus caudatus | reverse complement strand
TTCCTCCATAGGTTCTGCTTCTGAGGCTATCTGTATCCTGCATTCCTCCATAGGTTCTGTCTCTGAGTCTATCTGTATCCTGCATTCCTCCATAGGTTCTGTCTCTGAGACTATCTGTATCCTGCATTCCTCCATAGGTTCTGTCTCTGAGACTATCTGTATCCTGCATTCCTCCATAGGTTCTGTCTCTGAGACTATCTGTATCCTGCATTCCTCCATAGGTTCTGTCTCTGAGACTATCTGTATCCTGCATTCCTCCATAGGTTCTGTCTCTGAGACTATCTGTATCCTGCATTCCTCCATAGGTTCTGTCTCTGAGACTATCTGTATCCTGCATTCCTCCA
>NW_014611201.1:0-344 GCF_000485595.1 Priapulus caudatus | reverse complement strand
TATCCTCCTCTCCCTCCCTCCTCTCCCCTCTCCCTCCCTCCCACTCTCCCTCCCTCCCCTCTTTATTCTCCCGCTCTCGCTCCCTCCCTGTCTCAGACTCTCTCTCTCTCTCCTCAACCACACACGCACGCAATGTGGCTATAGCTAGACTGAAGGACTCGTATCGGTGTTAACGGAGAATGCAGACACACCCGATGCCTACACACGTAGAAGGTTAACAGCAGATTCTGAAGTCGAACAGAGCCAACGGAAGACCGAATCACGGTCACGACAGTTCTCCCCCTCCTCTCTCTGTCTCTCGGTCTCTCTCTCTCTCTCTCTCTGTCTCTCGCTTTCTCTCTCTC
>NW_014611200.1:0-344 GCF_000485595.1 Priapulus caudatus | reverse complement strand
CAACGGTGTGTGTGTTGAGTGTCAAGATGATGGGGATTGTACCGATGCGAGTTTGCCTGCGTGTGTTGATGGCACGTGTGTCGTATGTTCAACTAACACGCACTGCACGACTGCAGCAACACCAGTATGCTGCGACGGTGAGTGTGTTGAGTGTCAAGTTGATGGGGATTGTACCGAGGCAAGTTTGCCTGCGTGTCATGATGGCATGTGTGTCGTTGCTGCCGCATGTTCAACAAACACGCACTGCACGACTGCAACACCAGTATGCTGCAACGGTGAGTGTGTTGAGTGTCACGTTGATGGGGATTGTACCGATGCGAGTTTGCCTGCGTGTGTTGAGGCCA
>NW_014611199.1:0-344 GCF_000485595.1 Priapulus caudatus | reverse complement strand
CGTACGTCTTGCTGTGACACGCGCGACATAGGTGACGTACGTCTTGCTGTGACACGCGCGACATATATAGGTGACGTACGTCTTGCTGCGACACGCGCGACATATATAGATGACGTACGTCTTGCTGTGACACGCGCGACATAGGTGACGTACGTCTTAGATGACGTACGTCTTGCTGTGACACGCGCGACATATATAGATGACGTACGTCTTGCTGTGACACGCGCGACATAGGTGACGTACGTCTTGCTGTGACACGCGCGACATATATAGGTGACGTACGTCTTGCTGTGACACGCGCGACATATATAGATCACGTACGTCTTGCTGCGACACGCGCGACA
>NW_014611197.1:0-344 GCF_000485595.1 Priapulus caudatus | reverse complement strand
TATTGATGGTTAGTAATTGATATGGCGACGATTGCATTAGACGCTATGGGCGGTGACTTCGGTCCAGAAGTTGTTATCCCTGCTGCAGCTCTTGTAGCGAAAAAATTTAATGAATTGAAAATTATTCTTGTCGGTGACGAGACGATTTTGCGTGCATGCGCAAAATCGCATCAAATCGATTTGAATAAACACTTTGAAATTCAGCATGCTTCAGAAATTGTTGAAATGCATGATGAGCCAGCGAACGCTGTTCGTAAGAAAAAAGACTCATCAATGCGCGTAGCCATTAATATGGTAAAAGAAGGTAGAGCCCAAGCAGTTGTTAGTGCGGGTAATACTGGCGC
>NW_014611194.1:0-344 GCF_000485595.1 Priapulus caudatus | reverse complement strand
AACTGGCAATCATCCATGCAGGTAACTGGCAAACATTCATGCAGGTAACTGGCAATCATCCATGCAGGTAACTGGCAAGCATCCATGCAGGTAACTGGCAAACATCCATGCAGGTAACTGGCAAGCATCCATGCAGGTAACTGGCAAACATCCATGTAGGTAACTGGCAAGCATCCATGCAGGTAACTGGCAAGCATCCATGCCGGTAACTGGCATGCATCTATGCAGGTAACTCGCAAACATCTATGCAGGTAACTGGCAAGCATCCATGCAGGTAACTGGAAAACATCCATGCAGGTAACTGGCAATTAAACATCCATGCAGGTAACTGGAAAACATTCATG
>NW_014611193.1:0-344 GCF_000485595.1 Priapulus caudatus | reverse complement strand
TTCTATAGAAGCCCACTGACCGTGATATTCGCACGTACCAGCGTGATGTCCAGATATATTTATAGCAGTGTACGTCGTTATGAGTGATTGGTAGGCGGGTATATCATTATATATACGGCATATCGTTTGCATGTTCTTCTAAGTCGTAATAGCAGCCTTGGAAACTACCATTAGGTAAATTATAATGATGGATTTATATATGCGCGCGCGTGTGTGTTGCAACGCAAATTTCATCAATCGATGTCTCGCAGTTAATTTATACAAAGATTGGATTTACCCGTGAAATATATATATATATATATATATATATAGAGAGAGAGAGAGAGAGAGAGAGAGAGAGAGAG
>NW_014611192.1:0-344 GCF_000485595.1 Priapulus caudatus | reverse complement strand
GGCAACGTCACTTTGTCTATCAATTAATAAAGCTAGAATTAGAGCTTGAGCTCCGTAAGGGTTTTCAGCATTCGCCAATACCGTTCCCGGCAACTGTTTATGCCAAGCGTGTGCAGCATCAATTTTCTCTTGCGACACCTCACCGATAGAATCTACGGCATTCATTGCAGCATTTAGAGCAACGCCAGTAACTAAACTGATTGCAACGTCTCTTTTTCTAGCTTTATCTTCATCTTGTTGTTCTGTTAGTGTGTCACGTTTTGACGTTTTCCCTATCATCAAATAAATATTTACCATCCCAACGTGGCTCTATTTTTAATATGCGTTTTTTTAATGGCGGGTGC
>NW_014611191.1:0-344 GCF_000485595.1 Priapulus caudatus | reverse complement strand
CCGGGAGAAGTTACACACCTCGTCGTAAGCGGCATACGCAGATGTCCGCATGCTAAGCATTTAAAACAGTGCTGTTCCGCACTATACACAGTGAATAGAGCCAGCCAAGCTCTGCTGCCTTTGCTAATCCCCACGTGTGCTGGTGATATAAATGAATGCAAGTATAATATGAAGGGTGAACATTCGGTCTGAACCAACGTGATCAATGAAATATGCAATCTTCTCGGCAACACTGTGCCTCCAAGTATTACACGCACGCACGCACGCTAGCAGGCAGGCAGGCAGGCAGGGACGCACGCACGCAGACAGACAGACACAGACACACACATACACACACGCGCACA
>NW_014611190.1:0-344 GCF_000485595.1 Priapulus caudatus | reverse complement strand
TATTGAACGTACCATCGGAATTATTTACAACAGTACAATTAGTTTCATTTGAGACTACCCAAGAAACAGTTTCTTCACACAATGTATCATTAGGCTTAACATCAACCGCAGTTGAAATTCCAACTTTTAGATCATTAAATTGATCGTCACGGATGCATGGGGCAACATAATCAACTGCATTTACAACACCTGGATCAACTTCGGTATAATCTTCAATTGTTGATGTAATATCAGTTCCAACTTCAATAATTCCAGCCCTATCGCTGACAACTATAGCTTTCAATATTTCAGTTCCACACTTATTCGTGCAGACTCGAACTAGCACTATAGAGCATCCTAGCTGA
>NW_014611189.1:0-344 GCF_000485595.1 Priapulus caudatus | reverse complement strand
GCTTGAAGGTATTATTTTTGCGCGCAAGCGGTTGAAATTGATATTTGCGGCCGCACCTTATACGCCCAAGACAATACTGGCGCTATTAGCCGAGGAAAATGACGAACAGTTGCGACTGCGACTGTCAAAAAACCCCGCAGTAGCGCCAACATTACTGGCTAAGTTATTTGAAAACGCTTCGCCAGCAGTGATTAAAAACCTCGCCGCTCATCGCAATACGCCCTTTAAAGTGTTGCAGCAGATTGACTGGCAAGGTAATGAGGTTATTCGTGCCGCGTTGTGTAGTAACCGCAATGTGCCGTTAACATTGTTGCGTGAACTAATGGTGGCAGTACCTCCGCTGA
>NW_014611188.1:0-344 GCF_000485595.1 Priapulus caudatus | reverse complement strand
CCCCCCGCGCAGCAGCAGCAGCAGCTTCGCAGACGAGCAGCAGCGAGTCGGCAGCAGTAGTAGTAGTCATCAATACTTCATCTCCGCAAAATGTGCGGGCGCTCGAGATTTAAAAACCCACGAAGCCACGGAGAAGATGCGAATGCCAGGGTCGGCGTTCAGCTTCCCAGCGTGAGCGCAGCAGAAACGTCGCATCCGCCTCGTCGTTGCCATGGCTATCATCGCTCTCGCTGCCGGTGGCGCCATCTACGGGCTCACGCGACTGTATTGTTATTTAATTTTTTTTTTTTTATTTTTCATTTTTTTATTTACTATCTCTCTCGCTCGCGCGCTCTCTCGCTCTC
>NW_014611187.1:0-344 GCF_000485595.1 Priapulus caudatus | reverse complement strand
CCTGTGTGTGTTACCTGTTGTGTGTTACCTGTATGTGTTACCTGTGTGTGTTACCTGTGTGTTACCTGTGTGTGTTACCTGTATGTGTTACCTGTATGTGTTACCTGTATGTGTTACCTGTATGTGTTACATGTATGTGAGTGTTACCTGTATGTGTTACCTGTGTATGTTACCTGTCGGTGTTACCTGTATGTGTGTTACCTGTGTGTGTTACCTGTATGTGTTACCTGTGTGTGTTACCTGTGTGTGTGTTACCTGTATGTGTTACCTGCATGTGTTACCTGTGTGTGCTACCTGTATGTGTTACCTGTATGTGTTACCTGTATGTGTTACCTGTATGTGTT
>NW_014611186.1:0-344 GCF_000485595.1 Priapulus caudatus | reverse complement strand
GATTAAGACCGGTTTATCACCATAAAGAAGAGCGGGTGAGCGGTCATATTTTTATCACACTGACTGCTTATCACTTAGTGCAGACGATACGACTACAGCTCAAGTCTCAAGGCTGTCATGATAGCTGGCAAACGATTCGGCGCACGATGGAAAACCAGCAACGTATAACAGTCGTGTTACAGCGTGAAGATGGCAAAACCATTCACCTGAGGAAAGCCACGAAAGCGGAACCACAGCAGACTGCTATCTATAAAATGCTGGGAATCTCAACCCAGCCCGGTGGCATTAATAAAACCCTGATTTAGTCAGCCATCAATTTTAAAAAACAAATCTGTAGTGCCAAC
>NW_014611185.1:0-344 GCF_000485595.1 Priapulus caudatus | reverse complement strand
GGTCCAAGTAAATTCGTGCAATATATGTTAGGTGCGAACATAAGCCAAGGTCTTGCATTACAGGAACGCCTGAAATCGCTGGCCTGACGCCGATACAAGCTGTGGAGATCATACGGGGATGCAGGGGGCTGAACGTCATTGGTACTGATCTTGTTGAAGTAAGTGGCATCTACTTGGTTGCAAAGAACACACAAGAATACGTCACAGAAAATGAGCATATCAATGGAACGAGCCATTACAACTACTGGAAATAATACAAATACATTTTTTAAACACCTTTTTGCCAGTTTACTTTCAACCTTTGTCATATATATATATATATATATATATATATATATATATAT
>NW_014611183.1:0-344 GCF_000485595.1 Priapulus caudatus | reverse complement strand
CATCAATGGTTCGGGAAATAGTTTCTTCGGTAGCGCTTCTTTCCTGAAATCGGGCATCAAACTGTCACTGCCCTGGTCACAAGCCATTTCTGCCGCAATGACACCCGCGACAACACCTTTGGTAGTACCGAGCCCGTTTTGACAACAGGCGGAATATATACCTTCAGCGACTTCGCCAAGTGCCCATACGTGATTGCGACTCAGACATAACGATGTTCAGGATGAGCTAATGTTTTTGTACCAGTTACTGCTCGATCAACACCGTATACTCAGCCTGCGTGGCCAAAAAATAACCGCCAAACGCCCGCCCGGTACCAAATTCACGATGGGTACCAAATAAAACC
>NW_014611182.1:0-344 GCF_000485595.1 Priapulus caudatus | reverse complement strand
AGAGAGAGAGAGAGAGTAAATAAAATCAAGGTTCACTTCTGCTTATATCTGGGCAACAGTGGCATGCATTACAGATGCATGCATTTTGCCTGTGATAAAATCATTACTCTCATTAAGCGCTGATATGCTGCCAGATTTCATGTTACCAAAGCAGGAACACTTTTTATTTGTAAGGCAGCCCAGCGTGAAATCAAACAAACAAGCAACTATTCGATGGCAATAATCAGTTAGTACTGCAAAACCTGCAAATGAGATGTCATGTGCGTGTTCCAAGGTTTAATAGGCAGACTACACCAACATTGCCTAGAACATTTGCGCGTATTGGCATATGCTGGTAACCTTCC
>NW_014611181.1:0-344 GCF_000485595.1 Priapulus caudatus | reverse complement strand
GCGAAGATCGCCGATTGTGATTCCTTTCCACCAAAGCCGCCACCCATGCGTCGCATTTCAACCAGCACCTGATTGAAATCAAGATTCAGGCAATGCGCGACGACGTGTTGCATTTCAGTTGGATGTTGCGTCGAACACCAAAGATGGATGCAGCCGTCTTCGCGTGGTGCGGCATAGGATATCTGTCCTTCCAGGTAAAACTGTTCCTGTCCGCCAACAGATATTTCGCCATGCATCTGATGTTGTGACGATTCAAAGGCTTTTTTGGTATCACCTTGACGTAAACGCATCGGCGGCAATACCCAGGATTCGGCCTGCCTGGCTTCTTTAACGTCGAGCACGGC
>NW_014611180.1:0-344 GCF_000485595.1 Priapulus caudatus | reverse complement strand
GAAGTACCACGGGCCCGACGCGTTCGGCATCGTCACAATCAGCGGCGAGCAGTACGTGATCGTCGACATCGGGATGCGGATGCTGCAGCCGCACGAGCTCAAGCTCGCGCAGGGCTTCCCGGCCAGCTATGTCATCAATCCGGTAGTCAACGGCAAGCCACTTTCAAAGTCTTCACAGGTGCGCATGATCGGCAACAGCGTGTGCCCCGATGTTGCCACGGCGCTGATCGTTGCCAACTTCGCGCACGAGAAGCAGATTGCCGGCACGGCCGCATAACTTACGAGGAATGACCCGACATGGATGCAAAAACCTACGGTGGCTACACAATCGCACAGCTTCGCCA
>NW_014611179.1:0-344 GCF_000485595.1 Priapulus caudatus | reverse complement strand
CCTCAAGTGGACGTGTCGAAACTCCACTCTGGCACCAGTTCAGGGGCCACGGGAAAGTGGCGCCTCCATGCCATCATCTCGGCGTAAAGGACATCGGGTCGTACGAGCGCGAACGGCGCATTTCGGCTCCAACGCGTCGCTTTTCATGCTACGGTCGAAGCGCAAGCAAGCGGGGCGTTTTTCCGGGCGCTGCTGCCGCCATCGCGTCTATCAGTGCGCGTGTTTCCGTTGGGCCGAATTCCCCTAGGTCTTTGACTATCCGCAACCGGCACACAAACCACAGCAGGCTCGTTCGCACGAGTGACGGCATGCGCAAAAGCATCGCGAGTGAACGGGGTCTTGTC
>NW_014611178.1:0-344 GCF_000485595.1 Priapulus caudatus | reverse complement strand
ATCATTAGACATGGAGCTTACTATCGATGTTGTTCATCATTAGACATGGAACTTACTATCGATGTTGTTCATCATTAGACATGGAGCTTACTATCGACGTTGTTCATCATTAGACATGGAGCTTACTATCGATGTTGTTCATCATTAGACATGGAGCTTACTATCAGCGTTGTTCATCATTAGACATGGAACTTACTATCGATGTTGTTCATCATTAGACATGGAACTTACTATCGATGTTGTTCATCATTAGACATGGAGCTTACTATCGATGTTGTTCATCATTAGACATGGAGCTTACTATCAGCGTTGTTCATCATTAGACATGGAACTTACTATCGATG
>NW_014611177.1:0-344 GCF_000485595.1 Priapulus caudatus | reverse complement strand
CGCACGCACGCACACATACACACACACACGCACGCACGCATGCACACACACAAACACACACACACATACACACATACATACACACACACATACATACATACCCACCACACACACAAACACACACACACACGCGCGCACACACACACACACGCACACACACCATACACACACACATACATACATACATATACTAACACACGCACACACACCGTATCCGGCGCAGAACTCGTCGTCAGCGAGCGTGATGCGGTCGCGCGTGCGACACTCCGTCTTCGTCAGCTCGAGTTCCTGTAAGCGCACGGCCTGCTCGAGAGTCGACGGATCGACGACGCCCCAGCCGGTCA
>NW_014611176.1:0-344 GCF_000485595.1 Priapulus caudatus | reverse complement strand
TGTTCCATCGTCATCGTCGCCGTGGTCGCGGCCGTTCCATCGTCATCGTCGCCGTGGTCGCGGCTGTTCCATCGTCATCGTCGCCGTGGTCGCGGCTGTTCCATCGTCATCGTCGCCGTGGTCGCAGCTGTTCCATCGTCATCGTCGCCGTGGTCACGGCTGTTCCATCGTCATCGTCGCCGTGGTCGCAGCTGTTCCATCGTCATCGTCGCCGTGGTCACGGCTGTTCCATCGTCATCGTCGCCGTGGTCACGGCTGTTCCATCGCCATCATCGCCGTGGTCACGGCTGTTCCATCGGCATCATCGACGTGGTCGCGGCTGTTCCATCGTCATCGTCGCCGTG
>NW_014611175.1:0-344 GCF_000485595.1 Priapulus caudatus | reverse complement strand
GCTGGCATCGTCGGCGCTGACGGCGCAAGCCATACTGGCGCATACGACATCAGTTATTTACGCTGCATCCCCAACATGGTGATAATGACACCAAGCGATGAAGCCGAAACACGCAGTATGCTAACAACAGGTTTTCTGCACGACGGTCCAGTCGCTGTGCGCTACCCCCGAGGAAGCGGCACCGGCAACTTACCTGGTTCAGGCCTTACTGGGATTGATTTTGGAAAAGCTCAGATCGTCAGATCTGGTAAAAAAATTGCGATACTGGTTTTTGGCACCTTGTTAAGCCACGCAAAAAGTGTCGCCGAGTCTCTCGATGCCACTTTGGTCAACATGCGTTTTGT
>NW_014611174.1:0-345 GCF_000485595.1 Priapulus caudatus | reverse complement strand
GTGTGTGTGTGTGTGTGTGTGTGTGTGTGTGTGTGTGTGTGTGTGTGGGTGTGTGCGTGCGTGCGTGTGTGTGCGCGCGCGCGTGTGTTGGCGTGTGTGCTTCGATATAAGCAAAATACGCACACAGAAAAAACGGAAGGCGAAGGGAGAGAAAGGAGGGATAATTGGGCGGAAAAAAGGTTTTCGCTAATAAAAATGTTTAATTGAGATGAAGCGAGATAGAACGAGAGAGTCGGTGGGAAAGAGAGAGAGAGAGAGAGAGAGAGAGAGAGAGAGAGAGAAGAGAGAGAGAGAGAGAGAGAGAGAGAGAGAGAGAGAGAGAGAGAGAGAGAGAGAGAGAGAGAG
>NW_014611173.1:0-345 GCF_000485595.1 Priapulus caudatus | reverse complement strand
CTAGTTATGCAAGTACGGACTAATTCGGCTGAACAACTTTATATATATAAGATATATATATATATATATCTCTATATATATATATCTATATATATATATCTATATATATATACATATATATGGAGTAACGATGCACTAGTAGCAGCATTAAATCTTTAATGGACGTCGAAATGGTTGGGAACGTACTTAACAATGAATGGTTAGCTATGGGAGAGGCGATTAATGTTTAAAGAGCTCCACATAACTCGCTAAACTTTCATTCGCTAGAAAATATGGCCACGCCAACGCACTCTGCCTCTCCCCGACCACAGTATATATATATATCGCTCTGTCTCTCTCTCTCTC
>NW_014611172.1:0-345 GCF_000485595.1 Priapulus caudatus | reverse complement strand
GGGTAATACAGACTCCATGGTGCATTCATGTTTGTTCACCGGTTACACAATTACTCACAGCGCACCCGGCAAGCTATTAGTAATCTACACATCAATATATATATATATGTCTCTAGCTATACATCAATGCACGCACACACACACGCGCACGTACGTACGCACACACACATACATACACACACACGCACACACAAACACACACAAACACACACACACACACACGCGCACACGTACACCCAAGCAAAGCACTCACACACACACACTCACACATGCACACACACACGCGCGCGCGCACACACACGCGCACGCACGTACGCACGCACGCGCACGCACACGTACGCACGC
>NW_014611171.1:0-345 GCF_000485595.1 Priapulus caudatus | reverse complement strand
AGCACATGTATATGTATGTATCTATGTGACCATACATGTACATACTGCATGCATATATGTGACCATACATGTACATACTGCATGTATCTATGTGACCATACATACATACTGCATGTATCTATGTGACCATACATGTACATACTGCATGTATCTATGTGACCATACATGTACATACTGCATGTATATATGTAACCATACATGTACATACTGCATGTATATATGTAACCATACATGTACATACTGCATGTATATATGTTACCATACATGTACATACTGCATGTATATATGTGACCATACATGTACATACTGCATGTATATATGTTACCATACATGTACATACTGCAT
>NW_014611170.1:0-345 GCF_000485595.1 Priapulus caudatus | reverse complement strand
TTGTAATCCATGGTTATTCCTCGTAATCCGTGATTTTCTATTATAGGGGTGTGAGCAATAACTAGGCCATGTTTATAAAGATGAGAAAAAACAATAAGATACGTTTTATTGAAAATGTAGGCGGACGTCGAGTGTAAAATTCCCTGACACTAACGTTTGAGAATGAATGTTGAATATTCAGGCGTTTGCTGAGCGGGCGGTGTACCTTGTCAGCCGTATAGGGTGCTGGCAAGTACCAGATGGAGATGGTGCTAGTTTTTGTCGCTATCTTGCTTGAATCGATGAATTTGTCGGCGTTGTTTTTTGTTGGGTTTGTCGCGGCTGCCAAGGTCAAGACCTTTCATG
>NW_014611169.1:0-345 GCF_000485595.1 Priapulus caudatus | reverse complement strand
ACGGATCAGCTGTAAAGTACCAACAATAGAACATCACGCTGTGTTATTATACAAGGTCAGGCTGGTTGACACGGATCAGCTATGATGAAAGCAACAATAGAACATCACGCTGTGTTATTATAACATGTAATTATAACATGCGAGATGTAATGACACATGGTCACAGATCAACCAACAATCTATGCATAACTCTCTCTCTGACTCTGTCTCTGCCTTTCCCCTGCCCTTCCCCTGCCCTTCCCCCTGCCCCTGTCTCTCCCCTTGCCCCTGTCTCTCCCCCTGCCCCTGCCCTTCCACTGCCTCTGCCCTTCCCCCTGCCCTTCCCTCTGCCCTGCCTCTGCCCTT
>NW_014611168.1:0-345 GCF_000485595.1 Priapulus caudatus | reverse complement strand
GTGCGCTGAATCAAACGTGCCTACGTGGCGCCACCTATCCCCTGCAACCATGGGTGGGAGGAGTATGCCATCTTACACTGTGCACACTGCTACCATCTCTCCTACTTCCCTCCCTCCTCCCCCCTAGTGCACTACTATAAACTACGTTACTAGATGGGTAGACCCACCCTCCCACCCCCACGTCTGGGACCCTATTCCTCTTAACACACACACACACGTGTGTATCTATCTGTTCTTATTCACCTTGTGAGTGTTGTGTCACCTACTCCACCTGTTCCCACACGTTTGTATCTCTACCTCCCCCTCCCCCAACACCCCCCGCCCGCTCATTCTCACACGGTGTCT
>NW_014611167.1:0-345 GCF_000485595.1 Priapulus caudatus | reverse complement strand
CTCCGGCGACGGCCAGAAGGTCACCGGTCTCGCCTGGCTCGAACGTACGTCGGGCGAGAAGCATCATCTCGAACTCGAAGGCGTGTTCGTGCAGATCGGTCTCGTGCCGAACAGCGAGTTCCTCAAAGGTACGGTGGCGCTGTCGAAGCACGGCGAGATCGAAGTGGACGCGAAGGGTCAGACGTCGGTGCCGGGCGTGTTCGCCGCGGGCGACGTGACGACCGTGCCGTTCAAGCAGATTGTGGTCGCCGTGGGCGAAGGTGCGAAGGCATCGCTCGGCGCATTCGATTACCTGATCCGCTCCTCGGTGGAGCAGGAAGAGGACGCGAAGGCGGCGGCGCCTGT
>NW_014611166.1:0-345 GCF_000485595.1 Priapulus caudatus | reverse complement strand
CACACACACACACACAACACAACACACAATAACTCCTGACATATATATATATATATATATACATACATACAGCGCCGCCACGGGCAGGGATCGGGGCGGAATCCAGACACAAATGTATCGATAATTCGCCGTGACCGCTTGACACAGGAAGGTACCATGGGGTGCGTTCAAGTGTGGTTCCGTAACACTCCCTATCGGAGCATGAAGAGAGAGCGGGGGGGGGGAGGATTGACCGAGCGACGGAGATAGCGCGAGAGAAAGAATGAGCGAGAGATCGGGGCCGACTGGTGAATTTCGCGATTTATGTATTTTAACGCGATTGATGAATCTTTATAGGATAAATTT
>NW_014611165.1:0-345 GCF_000485595.1 Priapulus caudatus | reverse complement strand
ATCAAATACCAGAAAAATGGAGTGATATTGCATCAGGTTATAAAAAAGCATTCGAGGTTTTAACCTCACAGTTTGCAGATGATGTTCTAAGGCGTATCGAACCCAAAACAGGTGAATCTGTTTTGGATGTTGCTGCTGGTACAGGTGCTTTTAGTTTGTCTGCGGCAAAGCTGGGGGCGGAAGTACTAGCAACAGATTTCGCGCAAGGCATGGTCGACCATATACAAACTAGAGCCGACGCTGAGCTAATACATAATCTTGAAACCAAGGTAATGGATGGGCAGGCATTGGATGTAGATGATCAATGTTTTGATATCAGTGTCTCCATTGTGGGTTTGATTTTCT
>NW_014611164.1:0-345 GCF_000485595.1 Priapulus caudatus | reverse complement strand
TGCGTGCGTGTGCGCGCGCGCGTGCGTGTGTATGAAGAGACAGCTATATCTGATATATGTTGTGTATATCTATATATGTTGTGTATATCTATGATCTGAGTGGGTCAAGAAAAATAATGCATCACGTGACTGCCGGGGTAAATTCCGTACTAACCCGTGTAATAACATTTTTACATTGTTACATTGTTACATTGTTATTACATTGTTTACTGCTGTAGACGCAGCTGTAGAAAAACATGTCCCCGTTGCATATATTAATTATACATAAATTTACAGGAAATTCGCTGTAATCGCGAAAGTCAGCAACTGTTTCGCTCTCTTTCTCTCTCTCTCTCTCTCTCTCTC
>NW_014611163.1:0-345 GCF_000485595.1 Priapulus caudatus | reverse complement strand
GAGCAACGGAATCCGTACCGAATCAATCGTTTTCAGAATTTCCGACTCGTAAGGCTTACCGATAAAAGCCGATAAACCAACGCCGAAGATTGAAAGCGCCAACCCAGTCGCAACCTGATTACCCATCAAAGTCAGCACGACAACTGCGAATAAAAATGACATCGCCATACCTGCCGCCATACCTGCGATGATGCCGAGCCAGGGATTGCCGGTATGGTGCGTGACCGCAAAACCTGCAACAGCACTATTAATATCAAGTCCAGAGCCCTGCACGAATAATTGCGCGACCATGACGCCACCAAATAAATAAGCACCGACCAGCACCCGAAATGGACGCCAGGTGGC
>NW_014611162.1:0-345 GCF_000485595.1 Priapulus caudatus | reverse complement strand
ATATATATATATATATATATATATATATATTTATATATTTATTTATTTATTTACTTATTTGTTTATTTATTTATTTATTTATACGTTTCGTATATTTTTGACTGACCCCCCGGTGGCTGACATTTCTTGCCGAGATTGTGATGACATGACAGTCGGCTGGAAGAAATTTAGTTTTTGATCTTAAATTTGCCCATGTAATTCGCACTCATTAATCATATCTGCGTGTTGCAAAAATATCAGTAGATTTTTTTGCACGCGCCGGAAACGTGTGATATTGATTGACGCTCACTCTCTGTACTGTGCACTCTTCTCAACCCGTGTCCTAGTATACAGATAATATACAGA
>NW_014611161.1:0-345 GCF_000485595.1 Priapulus caudatus | reverse complement strand
AGAGAGAGAGAGAGAGAGAGAGCGAGAGGAGTGAGAGAGAGAGAGAGTGCATAAGTGGAAGGCACACGAGCACCACTGAAAACATAATATGGGAATATAGACGTAATAATAATGTATATACAGGATTTATATTGATAATAGATAATAATAAAGAAATAATAAGTACCGTATATTTAAACTGCGAATTTTCGATACTATGACTCCTGATTTTAACTACAACCGTATCTTATTGGCTTTACGATGGAGAAATCGTCTCGAAAGCTCGATAGCTACTTATGTGGAAAAAATCTACGTGCGCAAGGAGGAGAGACTGAGCGCATCTTCTAATCTTCCGCCATGTTTACC
>NW_014611160.1:0-345 GCF_000485595.1 Priapulus caudatus | reverse complement strand
GTGTGTCGTAGTGTCGTGTGTGTGTGTGTGTGTGTCGTGTGTGTGTAGTGTGTGTGTGTAGTGTGTGTGTGTGTGTGTGTGTGTGTGTGTGTGTGTGTGTGTGTGTGTGTGTGTGTGTGTGTGTGTGTGTGTGTGTGTGTGTGTGTGTGTGTGTGTGTGTGTGTGTGTGTGTGTGTGTGTGTCTGCTGTCGTACATCGCCTTGTCGTGTGTGTGTGTGATGTATGTGTGTGTGTGTGTGATGTGTGTGTGTGTGTGGTGTGTGTGTGTGCGTGTGTGCGAGTGTGTGTGTATGTGCGTGCGTTCGTGCGTGCGTGCGTGCGTGCGTGCGTGCGTGCGTACGTGCG
>NW_014611159.1:0-345 GCF_000485595.1 Priapulus caudatus | reverse complement strand
TATCGAGCTGGGTAGCGAAGTAAAGGTCGATATTTTTGAGCAAGGCCAGATTGTTGATGTTTCTGGTGTTAGTAAAGGTAAGGGATTCCAGGGTGGCATTAAGCGCCATAACTTCACAATGCAGGATGCAACACATGGTAATTCTATCTCGCACCGTTCGAATGGTTCAATTGGTCAGAACCAGACACCGGGTCGAGTATTCAAAGGTAAGAAAATGTCGGGTCATATGGGTGCGGCGAATGTTAGTACTCAAAACCTGGAAATTGTCCGTATCGATGCCGAGCGTAACCTTGTGTTGATCAAAGGTGCGGTTCCGGGCGCGAAAAGTGGCGATGTCATTATTCG
>NW_014611158.1:0-345 GCF_000485595.1 Priapulus caudatus | reverse complement strand
AAAGAAGAGAGAGAGAGAGAGAGAGAGAGCGCGATCGAGCGAAAGATAGGGAAAGAGTGAGTAACAGCAAGTCAGCGAGAGAATGAGAGAGTGACACAGAAAGAGGTGGAGATGTAGATATAGAGTAAGAGAACCAGGAAAGAAGAGAGAGAGAGAGAGAGTCCGCATGGAGAGAGGAGACCTTGATGCGTGTAAGAGAAGGAGTCTACGGTAGTGGAGAAGGAGGCTACATACAGGGAGGAACCTCAGCTGTGACTGTGGCAGCGGCGGAGCATGCTGGGGAATGATGAGAGAGGCGGGAGAGCGCGGGGAGGTATAAACACACGGGGGTTCCCCCCCCCGCGT
>NW_014611157.1:0-345 GCF_000485595.1 Priapulus caudatus | reverse complement strand
GTCAGTGCAGAGCTTTTAAAATCCATTTTTATCTGATTGTTACCCTGCTTTTAGAGATTGCCGCTTATTGGATTGGTGGACAAGTCGAACAGCTTAAACAGCGGCTATATCTCACAGAAGCCGAGATTTTAGATTTAAGAAACAAAGCGGTTTTCGGCGTGTCTATGCAAGATTTTAGCAAGGCTATATTTGAAAATGTATCAACGGCTCAGAATGAGCAAAAGCAAGCAGAAATAGAAAAGCTAAGAAAAACCAGCCGAAAAAAATCACCCGTCAACGAAACAGCCCAACAGGCAAAGCAACTCAGAACCGACAGCCAGCAACACGAAAACGCCCAACAATCAC
>NW_014611156.1:0-345 GCF_000485595.1 Priapulus caudatus | reverse complement strand
CCACACACACACACACACACACACACACACACACACACACACACACACACACACACTCGTTTCACGTTTGTAGCGCATATATTTGATAATTAAGTAATTAATCTAGTCAAATCAAGACGTATATAAAACACAATGCGTAGTGATTTCTGGCGAACTGTTTGATTTAATCATATAGAATTTAAAATTTATAGTACACCATGTTTCTAGATCATGCATACTCCCAGTATCACGTGCAATCGTTTACTGCTTGCGACAGTACCTCTCTTACGTTTTTGATTCAATCGAAAGCTTAGCGTCATTCTTTTCCTTCCAGCTCGTACCCTCACATTATAATGCCTTGTCCGC
>NW_014611154.1:0-345 GCF_000485595.1 Priapulus caudatus | reverse complement strand
CCTTGGGTGTGGTAATGCAATGACTGAGTGGAACGTCTTCCTCATCGAAGTCGTAATTGTTGCTACCTTCCTCGTCGAGTGGATATGCCAATGTCGCTGCCCTTCGGGCGACGTCTTCCTCCCTGCATGGATTGTCGGTTACTGACGTGAGTGTCTGTTCGTATATTGTTAGCACTGCACTTGCATGGCGTATGTCTCATATTCTTTACATATTACATACGCCTACAACAACAACACAAAAACTGCCTACAAAGTAGGTCTATCGGGAGAATATTTATCTATTCAAACTTGTGCGGATGGCTGCAGTTTTCCGCGGCTGCCTTGCTGCTGCCACGATGTGCTATT
>NW_014611153.1:0-345 GCF_000485595.1 Priapulus caudatus | reverse complement strand
GTTTACAGAGGACACATGTACCGGACAATGTAGGGCTGGATACTACATGACAACTGCGGTGTAAACAGGGTATTCAGACAAGGTTTAGTGATTAACAAAATGGCAACTGCTTAGGAATCAGGTGCTGGAAGCGTTAAGAGCAATGTGAAATGTTGTCTGCACGAGCTTTTAATATAACTGAGGAGCCGGATGCGGTAATTCCGCACGTCCGGATCTGTGTGGGGGCGGCTCAGGTAACTGGCCGTTCTACCACGACTATATCAACAATAAAGGCATCATGGATACGTGGAACGAACAAGCAACATTAGCAAGCAACGGTGAGTTTGACTCCTTAAAAGCATTACA
>NW_014611152.1:0-345 GCF_000485595.1 Priapulus caudatus | reverse complement strand
CTCTCTCTCTCTCTCTCTCTCTCTCTCTCTCTCTCTCTCTCTCTCTCTCTCTCTCTCTCTCTCTCTCTCTCTCTCTCTTCTCTCTCTCACTCTCTCTCTCTCTCTCACTACTCTGTCGTTACGACGCCTTGCTACATCGTTACGCATCGTTGCAGAAGCGTAACATGAGCACGATCTGTAAGAAGAAGGACATCCCGCAGCACACGCTGCTTGTCACCCAGCGCATGACCAAGTACCCCGTGCTCGTCGAAGCCATCATCAAGGCAACAAAGTCCGACAGACACGACCACAAGACGCTGACGCGCTCGCTCGTGCTCGTCAAGGTGAGGCAAGGTCGCGCTGTGT
>NW_014611151.1:0-345 GCF_000485595.1 Priapulus caudatus | reverse complement strand
ATGTACTACTATGTGTAATACTTATGTAATACTATGTGTAATACTTATGTATACTATGTGTAATACCTATGTACTACTATGTGTAATACTTATGTATTACTATGTGTAATACCTATGTACTACTATGTGTAATACCTATGTACTACTATGTGTAATACTTATGTAATACTATGTGTAATACTTATGTAATACTATGTGTAATACTTATGTATTACTATGTGTAATACTTATGTAATACTATGTGTAATACCTATGTACTACTATGTGTAATACTTATGTATTACTATGTGTAATACTTATGTATTACTATGTGTAATACTTATGTATTACTATGTGTAATACTTA
>NW_014611150.1:0-345 GCF_000485595.1 Priapulus caudatus | reverse complement strand
ATGAAGAAAAAGAACTATTGAGCGAGCGTTTCTATCAGCAATTTACTCAAAACAAACAAGATAAAGAGATCAAACTGGTATTTATCCAATCCGGTGGTACCGAAGAAGTAGTACGTATCTATCCCGATGGACGTGAAGAAAAATCCATGCGCCCACGTAAAGCGGATGTTTCGACACTGGCTGAAGCCTTACAAAACGAGATTGATTCACAAAGTGATCTGTTAGAAAGTTTACGCGATGCCAGTGTGTTTGTATTAGTGAAACAAAAACTCGATCATGAAAAAGTTGCTTTTCGTCTTAAAAAATCCGAGGCAATTGTACGCAGTTCTACACGAAAAGCGGTAT
>NW_014611149.1:0-345 GCF_000485595.1 Priapulus caudatus | reverse complement strand
AAGTTCTTCTTGGCTATAACGCAGTTCGTACTTATTCTTAACACGCTCCCATCTTTTCCCATATTCACACCAGTAGCTTTTCTGTGGTGGTAGCCATTCATGCGGCGCTCTGTCTGATTTTGATTGATTAGTTGAATCATCAACCACAAGAAGATTTTCAAAATCGTTAGCGAATATTCGTCGTTGTGCTTTTGTCCAGTTATCAGCACCATGCCGGTAAGCATGAGCTAGAGGGACAATGTGTTCCGCATCGAGATCTGATGCTTTGGTGAATGTCTTGCCTGTATAAACACCATACCATTCACCAGTTTTAACCGTACAACGTCTTGAATCTGTGAATTGAAC
>NW_014611148.1:0-345 GCF_000485595.1 Priapulus caudatus | reverse complement strand
GTAGGTAGGTTTTGGCGGTAATGGTCTTCCATACTATATGGCACCTGTGAGTACGATACTGAAGTCACCGCGTGGTATCGCCATCGCCCCGATTCGTCACATCATCGCCGCGGCTCGTCGTGCGAATAGAAATACCGCTGATATTTCCGCATTCATATATTTCCATATTATGTATATTAGGTCTATATCACGTATTCGTGTATTATATACTTATGTGCATTCGTGCATCATGTGGAGTATGTATAAGCCTATATCACGTATTCGTGTATTATATACTATATAATATATTACGTTGTATTATATATTATATATTATATGCATTCGTGCTTCATGTGCAGTGTATAT
>NW_014611147.1:0-345 GCF_000485595.1 Priapulus caudatus | reverse complement strand
TTTAAATAAGTCCACAAGGCAATTAAAGACCCACATGATATTAGAATTTACTTGCGGGGTGTTATTCTTGGTAATGCGCAATCAAACCGAATGCTTGAACTAGTTATAGTTTACCTTTTGTATCAACTGCTCATTGTTGGCAAAGTATCTGAAATATAAAATAACAATTAACATCACCAGTGATTTGAATCATGGACTAGTAATGTGAACCATATGTGCCAACATACTGAAGTGGGGGGGGGGGCTGGCTGGCTGACACTGTCAACGTTCTAAGACTGTTATAAAGGGATGGCCAATGAGCCAAAGGCAGGACTACCGACTAGGACAGCCGTTGTCCGGACCCCC
>NW_014611146.1:0-345 GCF_000485595.1 Priapulus caudatus | reverse complement strand
AATTGTATAATGTGATATAGTGACATGATATTGTATAATGTGATATAGTAACATTATATTGTGATATGTGATATCGTGACAAGATATTGTGGCATGTGACGTTGACAATGTGGTCTCACGCGTCGCCTGTATGCATGCGCTGCTGTCTAATAAGCCGACGTGTGTTTTGTGTGTAGGAATTGCATCAGCTGGCAGCCGACGCGAAGCTGAGAGAGATGCTCGGTCGCCTACAGAACCACATCGACGTGCTGCAGAACTCCGCGCAGCGTATGTCCAGCCGCGCCGAACTCTACGGAGCCGTACAGCAGGTGTGTGTGTGTGTGTGTGTGTGTGTGTGTGTGTGTG
>NW_014611145.1:0-345 GCF_000485595.1 Priapulus caudatus | reverse complement strand
AGTCGAGTCTGACCCCATTAATTTCCTTAATTTTGTGCCTTCTGCTATTTAAGCAAGCTCGATACGCAACGTTTTGCCTACGGCGCGCGCAGCGTTATCAAGCGTGTGTAATGTAACCGAGGTGTTGGCTGGATCAAGCAAACGATCCAAGGCTGAACGGCTGGTATCCATGAGTTCTGCCATTTTGGTTTTAGAGAGATGCTCCACTTTCATTTTTTGGTGATTTCCCATGCAATCACGCGCTTGATTGCCACGGCGTTAACTTCAGCAAGTTCACCGGTTTCTTCAAGCAGATCACCAAGGGATGAACCCAGATGTTGATTATGTTTAGCCATTTTCTACCTC
>NW_014611144.1:0-345 GCF_000485595.1 Priapulus caudatus | reverse complement strand
ATTGGAGTAGTCCTCATGTTTGTGCTGGCAATGTTCCAGGCCGATATCCAGTTTGTGTAGAGGTGGCGCTGCAGTCACGGCTACGGCCGTTATCACATCCTGGAGGTGGTCGAAATAAACGAAAAACTAAAAGCTATTTTTTTGTAGAGGTTTTAGGTTTTTCGCGGGTAAACTGATAAACGCTGTGCGTAAAATTAATGCGTAGCTGCAGATTCATGTGCTTTTGGTAAGGTTATGGTTCATGGCATTATATGGAGTGTATAGGAGCTTAAAATGTTTTCTTTTCAAACCTTTACATTGGAAAAGAACATGGTTACTTTGCCCTTTTCCGGCAGCAGAACTGAT
>NW_014611143.1:0-345 GCF_000485595.1 Priapulus caudatus | reverse complement strand
TCTCTCTCTCTCTCTCTCTCTCTCTCTCTCTCTCTCTCTCTCTCTCTCTGTTCTCTTCGTCTCTCTCTCGTGTTCTCTCTCTCTCTCTCTCTCTCTCTCTCTGTCTCTCGCTCTCGCTCTCGCTCTCGCTCTCGCTCTCTCTCTCTCACTCCACCTAGCTGTGCCTACACATGTCTGAAGCTGGCTGGCTCTGTGTATAACTTCTAGTATCTCACTGCTCCCTAGAAATGAAATGTTTTATCAGGATAAGAAAAGATATAAGTAAAGGAAGACGAAGTATATATATGTATGTAGATATGTGTGTGTGTGTGTGTGTGTGTGTGTGTGTGTGTGTGTGTGTGTGTG
>NW_014611142.1:0-345 GCF_000485595.1 Priapulus caudatus | reverse complement strand
TTGGGCTGGTGATCTTTGACGAGTTTCACGAACGCAGTCTCGATTCTGATCTGGCGCTCAGCCTGTGCCTCAAAGGTCGCGCCTTGTTTAGAGATGACGATGACCCGTTAAAAATTCTGGTCATGTCCGCCACACTCGATAGCCATGCCACCTCGGAATTACTCGGTGGCGCACCCGTCGTGAAAAGTGAAGGCAGGGCTTACCCTGTCGATATTATTTACGGTCAGGCCAGGCAACCAAAAGAGCGTCTCATTGATCGCATGGTCGCCACCATTAAGCATGCGATTGAAGAGAATCCAAATAGTAGCGTGCTGGCGTTTTTGCCCGGGCAGGGCGAAATTCGAC
>NW_014611141.1:0-345 GCF_000485595.1 Priapulus caudatus | reverse complement strand
TCTCTTTCTTTCTTTCTCTACTCTCTCTCTCTCTCTCTCTCTCTCTCTCTCTCCCCTCTCTCTTTCTCTCGATCTCTCCCCCTCCGTGCTCTCTCTCTTCTCGTTCTCGCCTCTCTCTCTCTCTTTCTCTTTCTGTCTCCCTCTCCCCTCTCCCCTCCCTTCCCTCCCCCCTCTCCCCCTCTCCCTCTATAAGCGCGTTAAGCCGGGCTCAGCCCGTGCAGGAGGGGAGCTAAATCTTCGAGCAGCGAGCAGATGAGCATGTCTCGCTTGCCAGCGCCTCGGATTTAAGGCAGACGATAATAAGTAGACGATCTTAGCAGACTATAGCTAATCCGGACGCTCCGC
>NW_014611140.1:0-345 GCF_000485595.1 Priapulus caudatus | reverse complement strand
TTTCCACTACCTCCCTCCCTCTCTCCTTCCCTCCCACTTCCCTCCCACTTCCCTCCCTCCCTCCCTCCCTCGCCTCCCTCCCTCCCTCCTTCCCTCCCATTCCCTCCCTCCCTCCCTGCCTCCCTCCCTGCCTCCCTCCCTCCCTCCCTCACACACACACACCCTGGCATGGCGGTGTATTCCCGGAAGGACGTGTAATTTGCCGTTTCGACGTAATATATCACTGTAAGATTGCACGCTGCGGCTGCGGCGGCGGCGGCAGCAGCAGTGGTGGCTGTGGTGGCTGTGATTGTATGATCTGCAGGTTCATGAGGTCGCTACCTCTCTCATCCCTCTCTCTCTCTC
>NW_014611139.1:0-345 GCF_000485595.1 Priapulus caudatus | reverse complement strand
TAGATGGCGCTGTTAATACTCTTCTCCTACACACTACTCCTTCCCCCTCCCTCCTCCTCCTCCTCCTCCTCCTCCTCCTCCTCCTCTTCCTCCTCCCACCCAACGATTCGTTCGCGGTGTAGAACATTTTTGTTGGTGAATGTATCGGAAGAAGAGGATCCTACCTCTTCTTAGCGCTAGATGTAGCCCTGAAGCCTCATTCCAGCCCTAACTCACAACTTTGATAAAAGGGATAATTATACTATGTGCGTGACAGTCTTCTTCGCTATGTATGGCGAGAGACTATTAAGCATATATATTATAAGCAGTATGAATATATATATACATATATATGTATGTATGTAT
>NW_014611138.1:0-345 GCF_000485595.1 Priapulus caudatus | reverse complement strand
GGGGGATAGATAGATAGACGGGGGGATAGATAGATAGACGGGGGGGATAGATAGATAGACGGGGGGTATAGATAGATAATCTGGCCTTTGGGACCAGTGAAGTGGCCTTTGGGACAGTGAGGCGGCCCCGGGGACCAGTGAGGTGGCCTCGGGACCTGAGCCGATGGCCTTTGGGACCGGTGAAGTGGCCTCTGGGACCAGTGAGGTGGCCTTTGTGACCGCAAACGGCCCCGTGGCCCATTTTGACAGCCTTTGGGACCACCGCTATGAGCCATATTTGTCCACTTTTTAGTAACCTGTTTTTAAACGCAACAAGCGCCCCCTCCTCGACCCATACCTTATCGG
>NW_014611137.1:0-345 GCF_000485595.1 Priapulus caudatus | reverse complement strand
CTACACAGAAACTTGCGTCCCTGTGGGGTGTTATCGTAAAATAGCATAGACACAGCTAGCAATCTCACACAGGTAGCTATCTCATACAGATAACAATCTCGTACAGGTAACAATCTCACACAGCTAGCAATCTCATACAGGTATAAATCTCATACAGATAACAATCTCATACAGGTAACAATCTCACACAGGTAGCAATCTCATACAGGTATAAATCTCATACAGGTAACAATCTCATACAGATAGCTGTCTCATACAGCTAGCAATTTTAATTTCATGCTGGTAAATAGCAAGAAGACGCGTATTCTTCTTCTTCTTCTTCTTCTTCTTCTTCTTCTTCTTCTT
>NW_014611136.1:0-345 GCF_000485595.1 Priapulus caudatus | reverse complement strand
GCAGCTTGCTTAGCGGCGGGACTTCCCTGCCCTGCAGACTCAATAATGTTATTGCAATGCTTCTCAATGGCATTTTGTGAGGCCACCACAATAGTCGTCACAAATGTTGAGCCTTTTGGCAACAGATCCCACATCGATGCAGTAGAACCCGCATGAGTTTGTATCTCTGCGGTCAAAATGCCAGTAGTTGGGGGATTATCGATAGCTTGCAAGGCAATCAGACGATGCGGCATACCATGGAATTTCCAGACACCATTTTCTTTATCTGATTCTGGGTAGCCGGTGAATAACATTTCAGATATATCTGCACCACTCCAATACAGGAATCGTTATCAGGGAATGGTC
>NW_014611135.1:0-345 GCF_000485595.1 Priapulus caudatus | reverse complement strand
CATGTATGTTACTACTATATCAGTACGTGTGTACATGTATGTTACTACTACTATATCAGTACGTGTGTACATGTATGTTACTACTAATATCAGTACGTGTGTACATGTATGTTACTACTACTATATCAGTACGTGTGTACATGTATGTACATGTATGTTACTACTACTATATCAGTACGCGTGTACATGTATGTTACTACTACTATATCAGTGCGTGTGTACATGTATGTACTACTACTATATCAGTACGTGTGTACATGTATGTTACTACTACTATATCAGTACGTGTGTACATGTATGTACTACTACTATATCAGTGCGTGTATACATGTATGTTACTACTAC
>NW_014611133.1:0-345 GCF_000485595.1 Priapulus caudatus | reverse complement strand
ATGCACTTACACACTCGCTGACTACATAAAAGAAGCCAAACACATCACAGGTCATTTTTCTCCTCCCTCTTCCCCCTAACCCCACACCCTCCCCCTTCCCTCAGCTTCTCCCACCCTCCCCCATTCCTCAGCTTCTCCCCCTCCCCCATCCCTCAGCTTCTCCCCCCTCCCCCGTGTGTGCGTGGCACTTACACACTCGCTGACTACGTGTAGAAAGTCGAACAGCTCCTCTGTGCATTTCTCCTCCGTGTCCGGCGCACCCTCCACGCGTTCGTTGCACGCGTCGTAGCGAGACTTGAGATGCTCAGCCTCTTTCTGCACATTGCACTGCTCCGTTATCGCGTC
>NW_014611132.1:0-345 GCF_000485595.1 Priapulus caudatus | reverse complement strand
CTTAGGGAGTATATGGCTATGGCTGCGTGATCCATGTTGATGCGTTATTTTCTTTGGTGTATCCGCCAAAGCTGCGGTCGTAGAAAAAAAGATAATCGAAACTATAAGTAATTTTAGCTGCATAGAAACACCTTCTATTTAATAATTTCAAATGATTGATTATACGGCAAATTAGGGGGACTGCACCACCCTGACAAACCTCTTTTAATGATACGACCAACTATTTTCTTTGGGAAAGCAACGCGCAGACGGTGAAGCACTCAAGGAAAAGCACCAGAATAGTTAACCTTAATCAGCCTTGTAAGACTCAATAATCCACGTATCTATTTTTAGTTTGTGATACGC
>NW_014611131.1:0-345 GCF_000485595.1 Priapulus caudatus | reverse complement strand
CGTGTGTGCGTGTGTGCGTGTGGTGGACTCACGTAGGCGAGTCAACTGCATGGGAAGCGCATGTGCGATGGCCGCTCATGCTTGGGGGAGTTCAGCGATAGTTGAGCAGTTCCTTTTGCTTGAATATCGAGGGGCTGGTGTGCGAGCATGCGGGTCTAGCAGCTGCAGCACCTAGAAGGCTGGCTACACACTCATCTGATGGTGTCTCGACATCATGTGATTTACTTGTTTATCTCAGCGAGCGAGAGGTGTCATTTATAAACGCGTTTCTACGGAAATTCGTTTCTACGGAATGCGTTCTACGGAAATTCGCGCGTCGTTTTACATGGGGTTCAGTATATATAT
>NW_014611130.1:0-345 GCF_000485595.1 Priapulus caudatus | reverse complement strand
CTTTCTAACTATCTATGGGTATCACTCCACTGATAACCAAATACTAGATCATTACGGCGCATCTTGCAAGTAATAAATTAATTTTAGATTATTAGTGGAGCTTTCTTCTTTCTATAGCAATGCTGCTTCTCGTTTAATGTTTTTCTTTAATATGTATTATATGCAACCTTCATTTCTTGCCTTCCTTTAGCGCGTCAATAATCTTAGGTGAAAATAACTTCAACGTGGCGAGTGATTCAAAATATGGCAGACATGCATAAAAGTACGGCTTCTCAGATTCCCAAAAGTTGTTGCTACGTTGCCTCCCAACCTTATATAACTCCCATGTCAACTCTCCCCAGTTGG
>NW_014611129.1:0-345 GCF_000485595.1 Priapulus caudatus | reverse complement strand
AGAGAGAGAGAGAGAGAGAGAGAGAGAGAGAGAGAGAGAGAGAAAGAAAGAGAGGAGGAGGAGGAGAGAGCCGGAGAGAGAGACGGGGAGAGGGGAGAGAAAGCAAGAAAGAAAGAGAAATGTGAGACAAAGAAAGAGTGTGAAAGAGGAGGGTAACAAGAGAGAGGCAGAGAGAGAGACACCGAGAGAGTGAACGGGAGAGCGAAAGACAGAAAAAGAAAGAGAGTGACAGATACAGAAAATGAGAGTAAGAGAGATAAAAAGAGGGGGGGGGAGGAACGAGTGGGCAAGTCAGCGAGAGTGGGTGAGACTGGGTCAGAGAGAGAAACGAGAGAGAGAGTGTGT
>NW_014611128.1:0-345 GCF_000485595.1 Priapulus caudatus | reverse complement strand
GGTTACGCCAGTGTCATCACCGAGTACTTCATCTAATGTGCTGTTCCATGCAATTTTGACATTGCCGTTTTTCTCTTTCTCGAACAGGTGGTCTTGAAGTATCTTTTCAGAGCGCAGTGAATCACGGCGGTGTACCAGTGTGACTTCTGCGGCAATGTTTGAGAGGTACAAGGCTTCTTCGACTGCGGTATTGCCGCCGCCGATGACAGCCACTTTTTGGCCTTTGTAGAAAAAGCCGTCACAGGTTGCACAGGCTGAGACGCCTTTGCCTTTAAATGCTTCTTCAGATTCCATACCCAAGTACATGGCGCTGGCGCCGGTACAGATGATCAGCGCATCACAGGT
>NW_014611127.1:0-345 GCF_000485595.1 Priapulus caudatus | reverse complement strand
AGTGGGAGCTGTGAGAGTGGGGGACTGAGTGGGAGCTGTGAGAGTGGGGGGACTTAGTGGGAGCTGTGAGAGTGGGGGACTGAGTGGGAGCTGTGAGAGTGGGGGACTGAGTGGGAGCTGTGAGAGTGGGGGACTGAGTGGGAGCTGTGAGAGTGGGGGGACTGAGTGGAGATGTTGTGAGTGGGTGGGGACAGAATGGGGATGCTGTGAGAGTGGGGGGACTGAGTTGGGATGCTGTGAGAGTGGGGGACTGAGCGGGGATGTTGTGAGAGTGACGGGACTGAGTGGGCATGCTGTGAGAGTGGGGGACTGAGTGGGCATGCTGTGAGAGTGGGGGGACTGAGC
>NW_014611126.1:0-345 GCF_000485595.1 Priapulus caudatus | reverse complement strand
GTGTGTGTGTGTATGCTACATGTGTGTATGTGTATGCTACATGTGTGTATGTGTATGCTAAATGTGTGTATGTATGCTACATATGTATAATGTGTGGCGCGTGTGTGTATGTGTATGCTACATGTGTGTATGTGTATGCTACATGTGTATGTGTATGCTACATGTGTGTATGTATGCTACATGTGTATAATGTGTGGCGCGCGTGTGTATATGTATGCCGCATGAGTGAATGTTATGATGTTATGATGTTAATGATGATGATTAATGATGTTAATGATTAATTATGATGTTTATGATGTTATGATGTTATGATGTTATGATTGTATGTATGAAGTTGAGTAACTA
>NW_014611125.1:0-345 GCF_000485595.1 Priapulus caudatus | reverse complement strand
CACACACACGCGCGCACGCACGCACGCACGCACGCTCCCACAGCGCCGCTGCTTCGAAGGAAACGCGCGTGAAAACAAACATTTTTGCTGCGAAAATATTTTGCCACAGAAAATTAAAACGCAACGCCTCACTACTGCTAGCGTGTCAACAGCGCGCGGGAGAATAGAGAGAGGGGGAGGTGGAGGAGGAGAGAGAGATAGCGAGCCAGAAACAGAGAGAGAGGAGAGAGAGAGAGAGAGAGAGAGAGAGAGAGAGAGAGAGAGAAGAGAGAGAGAGAGAGAGAGAGAGAGAGAGAGAGAGAGAGAGAGAGAGAGAGAGAGAGAGAGAGAGAGAGAGAGAGAGAG
>NW_014611123.1:0-345 GCF_000485595.1 Priapulus caudatus | reverse complement strand
TCCCTCCCCTTACACACCCCTCCCGCCTCCCCTTCCTCCCCTCCCACAACCCTCCCTCCCCTCCCACCAACCCTCCCTCCCCTCCCACCAACCCTCCCTCCCGCCAACCCTTCCTCCCCTCCCACCCCTCCCACCAACCCTCCTTCCCGCCTCCCCTCCCTCCCCTCCCACACACCCCTCCCTCTCGCCAACCCTCCCTCCCGCCTCCCCTCCCTCCCCTCCCACCAACCCTCCCTCCCGCCTCCCCTCCTCTCCCCTCCCGCCTCCCCTCCCTCCCCTCCCACCAACCATTTTCTCCCCTCCCCTCCCACCAAAACCTCCCTCCCTTCCCTCCCCTCCCACCTC
>NW_014611122.1:0-345 GCF_000485595.1 Priapulus caudatus | reverse complement strand
CACTCATTCACACAGCATCACACTCATTTACACAGCATCACACATACATTTACACACATTCACACAGCTTCGCACTCATTTACACAGCCTCGCACTTATTCACACGGTCTCTCACTTATTCACACACCATCACACACACATTCACACAATCTCACACAGCCTCACACGCATTCACACAGCCTCACACGCATTCACACAGCCTCGAACTCATTCACACAGCATCACACTCATTTACACAGCATCACACATACATTTACACACATTCACACAGCCTCGCACTCATTCACACAGCCTCGCACTTATTCACACGGTCTCTCACTTATTCACACACCATCACACATACAT
>NW_014611121.1:0-345 GCF_000485595.1 Priapulus caudatus | reverse complement strand
GAATTTGACAATTGTTCATTACAAAAAAATTTATTTTCTGTAACAATATTTAACTCTCAGAAATCAAATTAGATACTAACAAAACTAGATATCTATAGTACACACCGTTATCATAAGCCCCCATGCCTCTGATTTAACATAACAAAATGAAGCCTATAATGAAGAACCTTTTTTACTACTTATCGTTTTCACACTATCCAGTTGTGCCCAACTAGCTAAACATGCTGACGCGGTTAAACCCACAGCCAAACTCTCTGGTATGCGACTGGCGAACATCAACTTCGAACAAGTAGATTTAATCTTTGACTTAGCGGTTGAGAACAAAAACCCTGTCGATTTAGACCT
>NW_014611119.1:0-345 GCF_000485595.1 Priapulus caudatus | reverse complement strand
GCACGCACGCACAGACAGACACACACACACGCACACACGCACGTACGCACAGACATACACACACACACGCACGCACAGACATACATGCACGCTCGCACAGACATACACACACACGCACACACGCACGCACGCACGCACGCACGCACGCACGCACGCACGCACAGACATACATGCACGCACGCACAGACATACACGCACGCACGCACGCACATGCACACACACATGCACGCACGCACGCACGCACACGCACACAAACGTGTTGTATGCCAGTACCACAAACATAAAAGGAGTAAATAAGCACAAAATTATTTACTCCTGAACATAATATATGCAGACGCGTGTTGC
>NW_014611118.1:0-345 GCF_000485595.1 Priapulus caudatus | reverse complement strand
CTTTATTCGGCTCATGCACAAGCAATACCATGTTTAGTTAGGCTGTTTGTTGCCATAATGTTTTATTAAATTGAGCCAAAACGTCCGTAATGGGTTGTTCAAACATCTTATTAGCGCGTTTTAAACCACCTAACTGACTTTTAAATAGGCCTTCAGCAAGTGCCTTATTGTCCACATAGTGGTCGCTTTTATTTGTTTGGCGATAGCTTCAAGCCAGTGTTTTTGTAGGGTTTTCCATTCTTGACTATCTAATATGCTAGCTAGTGCGTTATCTACCCTCTGTTCAAATGGCATCAAAGCTTCCCCTATTGCAGCTTGGCGTATAAAGCCAATTATGCGCGCTGT
>NW_014611117.1:0-345 GCF_000485595.1 Priapulus caudatus | reverse complement strand
AGTGGTGAATTCATCTTTTTTCTTAACCCGAGTCACATTGCTTCCGGTCAGACGGCATTAGCCGAGGGTGACTGGCTGACCTGTGCTGGAATCAATCCGGTCTAGAGAAGGCCCGTCATAGCTGCCGAGCAAAAGCTTCACTGCCTGCTCACCATAATGTTTAAACCAGAATTCGCCCATCTCTTTTAGGCGTTTGATATTTGTTCTGCTGACATCATCCATCGCGTCGTCAGGTGCAGAGGGTAGCCCAAGTTGAGGGGATAGTTTTGCGTTAACACGGATATAGTTCCCCTGGTCCATCAGAGTCATGCACTGACAAGCGACGATACGTTCATCGGAGAGAAC
>NW_014611116.1:0-345 GCF_000485595.1 Priapulus caudatus | reverse complement strand
GCCAGACCAGAGCTGGACGCAAAAACTGGCGATTGAGACCAAACGCGATGGTGCCCTGCTGGGTGAGGTGGAGTTAGTCGGTGACGACCTTGCAAAGATGCAGATGACAGGATTCAAGGCTGCTAAAAATACCGAGATCAACGGACGCTTGCCGGACTTCATGCAGCACATGCTCAAGCAGGCACTGACCGCAAGACCAGTCCCCGACCACGACATCTGTACCCGGTGTGAAATCTGTGTACATCACTGCCCCCCAGAGGCCA
The DNA here is from genome assembly GCF_000485595.1 of Priapulus caudatus. Lineage (NCBI taxonomy): Eukaryota > Metazoa > Priapulida > Priapulimorpha > Priapulimorphida > Priapulidae > Priapulus > Priapulus caudatus. The sequence continues at coordinate 82 of NW_014611116.1, read as the reverse complement.
TGTCAATCACAAATCATCGATTACAGATCGACTACAAGGCCTGTATCCGCTGTTTCTGTTGTCAGGAACTCTGTCCCCAAGG
>NW_014611115.1:0-345 GCF_000485595.1 Priapulus caudatus | reverse complement strand
AGCCTTTGAAGCCTGTCGTTTTTTAATGGAAGAGTTAAAATCTAAAGCACCTTTTTGGAAAAAGGAAGTATTACTTGATGGTACTGAGCGATGGGTGGAGAAAAACACTCAGGGTTATTGAGTGCTTCACTTGAAGTTCGTAGGGTATTTGAATAATGATTGGCTTGTAAAATTGATAGCTATAAAAAAAAGCCCGCTATGTAAATAGCGGGCTTTTTTGAATCAGAAAGTAAAACTTTTTGATTACTTAGCAGTAGCGGTAGCTGAAACAGAAGCAACTTCTTGCGCTTCGATACGCTTAAGCATTTCTGTAGCTTGAGCGATTTGAGCTTGAAGAGTTGCTTT
>NW_014611114.1:0-345 GCF_000485595.1 Priapulus caudatus | reverse complement strand
AATCAGCGCCGTCCACCGTAATGGTCGCCGTAATCATTTGTCCTGCGATGGTGGGCTGGATCTCGTCACTAATCACCCCGATGACGGTATCGCCGGCACGCAGTTCGACGAAATATCTACCGCCTGAACCGTAATAGGGTGCATCCCCCACATCGACCGAGAAGGTATAGCTCGAGTAGCTGTGAAGGTCTGGTCCAAAGTCTGGGTCACGGGATAACGCGTCTCGAGCGTATTGTCATGATCTCCGGGGAACTGGTCGGCAGTAGGATTGACGGTATTCGCTTGGCCGATCCAGCCAGGCACACCGCCGCTCACCACACCCTCCGCGATCACCTTCTCTTCGAT
>NW_014611113.1:0-345 GCF_000485595.1 Priapulus caudatus | reverse complement strand
GTGCATACACTTGACATGAGCATGTGCGTGGTAATCTTTTTATTTACTTAGCATTGTCATTTTGAGTATTATTTCAAATCACGCTGCGTTCGGTATAAATGTAGCGGATCGTCATGCACCTACAACCTTGTCGAATTAAATCATAAAACCCGTATTATATTGTGGATAAATAAAATAAAGAAAAAAGATTACTCAGTTGGAAGGACGATATCAATCGACGAACGCGTGTTCGTGTGCGTGTGCGGTGTGCGTCTTGTGCATGTGCGTGTGCGTGTTGTGTGCGTGTGCGTGTCCGTGGGCGTGTGTGTGCTCGTTTGCGCGTGCGTGCGTGCGCGTGTGTGTGGG
>NW_014611112.1:0-345 GCF_000485595.1 Priapulus caudatus | reverse complement strand
CTAACTGACTCTTACATACAGCTATGACCTGACCCCTGCGGACTCTAACTGACCCTTACATACAGCTATGACTGACTCCTGCAGACTCTAACTGACCCTTACATACAGCTATGACTGACCCCTGCGGACTCTAAGTGACCCTTACATACAGCTATGACTGACCCCTGCGGACTCTAACTGACCCTTACATACAGCTATGACTGACCCCTGCGGACTCAAACTGACCCTTACATACAGGTTTGACTAAGTGACCCTTATATACAGGTTGAACTGACCCCTGCGGACTCTAACTGACCATTATATACAGCTATGACTGACCCCTGCGGACTCTAACTGACCATTATA
>NW_014611111.1:0-345 GCF_000485595.1 Priapulus caudatus | reverse complement strand
ATCGACACCAAGATGTGATGCAATCGTCATGCACATGTCATCAATAAAATCGGCTAGTTTTGGTGATTGAGCAATCACTGTGATGTCTGCATTTTCCAGTTCATATCCGTTGTCGATAACTTTTTTGTAAACTTCTTTTAATAAAATACTGCTATCGATATTTTTATACTGCGGGTCAGTATCAGGAAAATGTTTTCCAATATCACCTTGAGAAATCGCACCTAAAAATGCATCGCATAATGCATGTAATAAAACATCACCATCGGAGTGTGCCTTAAATGAAAACTGATGTGGAATTTTTACTCCACCTAAAACGATATAATCACCTTCGGTAAACGCATGAAC
>NW_014611110.1:0-345 GCF_000485595.1 Priapulus caudatus | reverse complement strand
GGAGGAAGAGCGACGTAGTTGGAAATAGAAGTATGGGAGAGAGGGAGGAAGAGAGACGTAGATTGAGATAGAGGTATGGGAGAGAGGGAGGAAGAGAGAAGTAGATGGAGATAGAGGTATGGGAAAGAGGGAGGAAGAGAGAGTAGTCCTGCCATACACGCACGTACGCACGCAGGCCTACACACACGCACTCACTCACGCTCTCACGCACACATGCACGTACGCGCACATACAGGCACACGCTCACGCATACCCGAACGCATGTCGGCACGCATGCAAGCACGCACGCACATACAAACTCAAACACCCACACACACGCGCGCACACACATGACGCACGTACGCA
>NW_014611109.1:0-345 GCF_000485595.1 Priapulus caudatus | reverse complement strand
GTGTGTGTGTGTGTGTGTATGTGTGTGTGTGCGTGTGATGTGTCGTGTGTGTGTGTGTGTGTGTGTGTGTGTGCGTGCGTGTGTGTGTGTGTGTGCGTGTGCGTGCGTGCCTACCTGCAGTAATTGGCAGCTCACACGTGGGTGATGAGAGCTAGTGAAGCCCGAGTAAGTCACCAGCGATGCGGCGTTTGTTCGATAATGTTGCAACATCTTCATAATAAGCACGAATGCACCGTTGAATACCGACGCAGATGACGTAGCCTTGACGTATGTGCCTTGTAAAATCTAATATCCGCACACAAATATATATTTGTGTGTGTATAAATAAATAAATATATATATATA
>NW_014611108.1:0-345 GCF_000485595.1 Priapulus caudatus | reverse complement strand
GGACCTTCTTTTCCAATATCGTCATCATTAAACTGTTTGTGTGAGCCATCGCAAAATGGCGTATTGCCTGTATGTTTGCATGCGCATAGGTAGGCATCACCGTCTTCATCTGAAACGATAACTTTGGGTGTAAATAATGTGCCGACATGTGAGCCATCACAAAATGGTTGGCTTTTAGACTTTCCGCAGGTACAGAAATGATATTCCTGGCCTTTTGAGAGCGTGACTTTTACGGGTTTGTTGTCGGCGATAGTTGGACTAGACATGGTTTTCTCCGCTACTGATGTAGCTTAGTTAAGGGCGCCTCTCTTAATGGCTTGTGCCCTTAAGAGTGTTTAAGAAGTG
>NW_014611107.1:0-345 GCF_000485595.1 Priapulus caudatus | reverse complement strand
GACACAAGCATCAAGGTCGAAACAAGCGCCGATGAAGACAGCATTCGCTTTAAAACGGCCGGGGCCGAGCGAATGGTGATCAACCCTTCTGGAAAGGTCGGGATTGGCGGCCCACCAACAAGACCCTTACACATTATTGGAACCGGGCAAATCTATGCCCGTATACAAGGAACAAACTCCGTTGGAATAGAGTTGATTTCAAGCGGAATTTCACATCAGGCACTCACGCTGGACATTGCTAACAATCTGATTTTCAGAAACACATTAGGCACCCACAGCGGTTCAATTTACTTCGATTTCAAGGCCAATACTTTTTTCCGCGCAGGGTCAAGCGGCTATGCCACA
>NW_014611106.1:0-345 GCF_000485595.1 Priapulus caudatus | reverse complement strand
ATGCCGAACGTCTTCGCCCAGAGTCACGCCTTCTATACCGCTCTCGTCAAGCATCTGAAGCTGGTCCGCAGGAGGAAGCTGCAGGCCGGCTCCACTCAGCGGTTGGATGCGCCTCATATGTTGTCTAGCGATCAGCATCATGTACGAGTAGATGGTGACAATGACGATGCTGCACAGACAAACTATGACAAGCATCAGCACGGATGTGGCGTAGCTGATGCTGACGTCATAGATGCACGGCTCGTCGGGTTTCCAGCAGTTGTTGACAGCAACCATGGAGCTAGAAATTGCGGCGGCGACCCAAGATAGGCTTATCATGACGATAATGAAGCGTGGTGTCATGAT
>NW_014611105.1:0-345 GCF_000485595.1 Priapulus caudatus | reverse complement strand
GTGCACAAACTCAATTTGTGCACATCTTTCTGTGAGTTTGTGCACATCTTTCTGGGTGGCATGCGCGCGGTGAGACTGTGTATTGTAGTGATGCATTTAAACGGCATTTATGGGTAAGTCATACTCAGATACTCTGTTACATAATAGGCGAAAGAGAGTACATATAAGATATAAGTGATAAAACCTTGCTAGTAAATACAATTCATGTTTATTTACTATCATTTTATTATTGAAACGACCCAAGTGCCTGTGCTGCAGAAACATCTTTCTACTGGCAGCGGGCAAAATACCACGCTCGATCTTATCCTACTGCCTATTTTATCAGTTACACAGATTTCCCTCGCC
>NW_014611104.1:0-345 GCF_000485595.1 Priapulus caudatus | reverse complement strand
GTCTGTGTAACATGGAGCTATAGCTCCATGTTACACACATATGATACTAACACCACTAGTACTAACAAAGCTCCATCTTACACACACACACATGATACTAACACCACTAGTACTAACATAGCTCCATGTTACACACACATATATGATACTAACACCACTAATACTAACAAAGCTCCATGTTACACAGACATGATACTAACACCACTAATACTAACATAGCTCCATGTTACACACACATATATGATACTAACACCACTAGTACTAACATGTTAGTACTAGTGGTGCTAGTATCATATGTGTGTGTGTAACATGGAGCTTTGTTAGTACTAGTGGTGTTAGTATCAT
>NW_014611103.1:0-345 GCF_000485595.1 Priapulus caudatus | reverse complement strand
GGTTGACCGGGTGGGCCACCCCGAATAACCCACATCCATTTATCGGAGGTTGGGGATCTACCCGGTTCTTTTAACACCTGTACTCTGGTTTCATCAGCCTGTAAATAGTCACTGGTCAGTTGATGCTCTTTCATCAGGTTGATCAGCGGTATAAGCACCTGCGAAAGCCTGATGATCCAGTTGGCCATGCTGGTTCGAGTAATGTCTCCGCCGTAACGGGCTAATATCTTTTCCAGTCGATATAAAGGCAGAGCATCACAGTATTTGGCCACAATGAGATAAGCCAATAGACTGATACTGGCAATTGATTTTCCCAGAGGATGTTTAGGTTGTGAAGCGGCCTTG
>NW_014611102.1:0-345 GCF_000485595.1 Priapulus caudatus | reverse complement strand
CATAGATGCACCAAGTAACAAACCATTCGACTTTTGAACGTACAGACGAAGCAGCCCTCGATTCTTACCAATAATCAGTGCGCGACCAACTGGCGCAAACTGGATCTCACCAATAGCAATATCGTCTTGCGTTAGCTCAGATAACTGCGCACCTACGCTAGCAATGTTTGGATCACAAAAGGTTATTCCTAGCGGTGTTTTACGCTTAAATTGTCCTGCCGTTGAACGCACCGCGTTGTAACCTGCAACGCGACCTTCATGCCCAGCTTCGTGCAGAAGGGGGCGGTCCACATTTACATCACCTGCGATGTAAATAGGCAGCTTACCGAGTTGCATGGTTAATTC
>NW_014611101.1:0-345 GCF_000485595.1 Priapulus caudatus | reverse complement strand
CCGCAACATTGAATAAACCAGCATTGCATGGGCTGTATGCAATTACCGACAGTCACCTGATCGACGAAAACACTTTTTCCGAGTCCGTACGTCTCGCACTTCAAGGCGGTGCAAACATCATCCAGTACCGCGATAAAAATGACAATACCGATAAACGATATGCACAGGCGAACCAGCTCCGCGAGCTGTGTGATTCATTTGGCGCAATATTCATCGTCAACGATGACATCGAGCTGACCATACAAACGAAAGCGCACGGTATTCATTTGGGAAAAGACGATATTTCACTCGCTGAGGCGAGAAATCGCTTAGGTGATACGATCATCATCGGCCAGAGTTGCTACA
>NW_014611100.1:0-345 GCF_000485595.1 Priapulus caudatus | reverse complement strand
TCTCTCTCTCTCTCTCTCTCTCTCCTCCTCTCTCTCTCCCTCCCTCTCTCTCTCTCTCTCTCTCTCTTTCTCCAGCCGCCATGAAGTAACCATAAATAATAACATTTCCGTTGTTGGCAGACAATCCGGATCCGGCGATGGAGAGCGACGTCGGCTGTCGTTCTGGTCGATCGACGACCAGACCTACGAAAACCGACGAGTCATGAACAGCTACGGCATGTGTTCAAATATTACTCATCAAAATAAGAATGAAAAAGAGAGAGCGAAAGAGAAAAAGTGAGAAAGAGAGAGTGAAAGAGCGAGACAAAGAGATAGAGAGCGAGAGAGAAAGAGAAAGAGAGAGCG
>NW_014611099.1:0-345 GCF_000485595.1 Priapulus caudatus | reverse complement strand
CTAAATCCTTCCTATGTTATACCGTTTGGGAAAAAAAATTTCGCGCCCCGGCCGCAGACAATCTCGCCCCCAGCCGCGGACAATCCCGCCCGCAGCCGCGTACAATCCCACCCCCAGCCACGGACAATTCCGCCCCAGCCACGGACAATTCCGCCCCCTAGCCACAGACAATCCCGCCCAGCCGCGGACAATCCCGCCCCCAGCCACGGACAATTCCGCCCCCTAGCCACAGACAATCCCGCCCCAGCCGCGGACAATGCCGCGCCTAGCCACGGACAATCCCGCCCCAGCCGCGGACATTTCCGCCCCAAGCTACGAACAATCCCGCCCCCAGTCACGGACTGA
>NW_014611098.1:0-345 GCF_000485595.1 Priapulus caudatus | reverse complement strand
GGTGTCCCCGCATCCCAGCATCCCTGGTGTCCCCGCATCCCAGCATCCCTGGTGTCCCAGCATACCGGCATCCCCGCATCCCAGCATCCTCGCTTTTCCAGCATCCCAGCATCCTTGGTTTTCCAGCATCCCAGCATCCGGGGCGTCCCCGCATTCGGGTATCCTCGGTTTCCTAAAATCCCAGCATTATATGTGTCCCAGTGGTACGCCACAATTTACTAGCGCCATCCATTAAACTTTTAATAAGTTAAATTTAGCAATTTTAGCGAAATATCGCTAATAGTCGCACGAAGGACGCGAGTGCGTGAGTGAGTGAGTGAGTGAGTGAGTGAGTGGGTGAGTGAG
>NW_014611097.1:0-345 GCF_000485595.1 Priapulus caudatus | reverse complement strand
CTGTTGTTTGTTGTTGTTGTTGTTTGTTGTTACTGTTGTTTGTTGTTGCTGTTGTTTGTTGTTGCTTCTGTTCGTTGTTGCTGTTGTTCGTTGTTGCTGTTGTTCGTTGTTGTTGTTGTTTGTTGTTACTGTTGTTTGTTGTTGTTGTTGTTGTTTGTTGTTGCTGTTGTTTGTTGTTGCTGTTGTTCGTTGGTGCTGTTGTTCGTTGTTGCTGTTGTTCGTTGTTCGTTGTTGCTGTTGTTCGTTGTTGCTGTTGTTTGTTGTTACTGTTGTTTGTTGTTGCTGTTGTTCGTTGTTGCTTCTGTTCGTTGTTGCTGTTGTTTGTTGTTGCTGTTGTTCGTTGTT
>NW_014611096.1:0-345 GCF_000485595.1 Priapulus caudatus | reverse complement strand
TGCGTTTTCCGTACGTACGCGCGTGCGTGCGTGTGTGCGTGCGTGTGCGGGGTGTTACCATATCCTTTCGAGGTTCCGATGCGTTACCCCACGCAGCATCATCCGCCCCCTTCCTCCCCTTCCTCCCCCTCCTCCCCCTCCTCCCCCTCCTCCTCCCCTCTCCTCCTCCATTCCTCCCCTACCTCCCCTTCCTCCCCCTCCTCCTCCTCTCCCTCCTCCCCCTCCCCTCCTCCCTTTTATCCGCACATCAGCATATAAGCGTTGTGTAATAACAACCACCCCATCATTAAACCCTGTCGGAGTCACGAACCCCACTTCAACTCTCGCGGAAGGCACACCACTCGT
>NW_014611095.1:0-345 GCF_000485595.1 Priapulus caudatus | reverse complement strand
TCTCTCTCTCTCTCTCTCTCTCTGTCTCTGTCTCTCTCTCTCTCTCTTCTCTTTCTCTCTCTCTGTCTGTCTGTCCGTCGGTCTCTCTCTCGCTCTCTCTCTGTCTCTCTCTCTCTCTCTATCTGTCTGTCTGTATGTCTCTCTCTTCATTGCGCGCGCTCTCTCTCATTCTCTCTCTCGCTCCCTCTATTACGCGCCCACCCCGTGCGTCACCGGTATATTGCATAGCACGCACAAAATCTGACAGATAATTATCTCTCTCTCATACTCCCTCTTGCTCTACTTTTCTCTGTGTGTGTTTCTCTCTCTCGCTCTTTCTCTCTCTGCCTCTGTCTCTCTCTCTCT
>NW_014611094.1:0-345 GCF_000485595.1 Priapulus caudatus | reverse complement strand
ACAGGACGCACGCATGCACGTACGCACGCACGCACGCACGCACACAGGACGCACGCATGCACGCACGCACGCACGCATCACGCAAGCATGTACACAGCACGTACGCACGCACGCACACAGGACGCACACATGCGCGCGCGCACGCACGCACGCACGCACGCACGCACGCACGCACGCAGCACGCACGCATGTACACAGCACGCACGTACACAGCACGCACGCACGTAGCACGCACGTAGCACGCACGTACGCACGCACACACGCACGTACGTACGCACGCACGTCGGAACCACTGCCTCGCCACCACGTGTGACAACAACGTGGGACGCGGCGATTAACGGTGAC
>NW_014611093.1:0-345 GCF_000485595.1 Priapulus caudatus | reverse complement strand
CTCTCTCTCTCTCTCTCTCTCTCTCTCTCTCTCTCTCTCTCTCTCTCTCTCTCTCTCTCTCTCTCTCTCTCTCTCTCTCTCTCTCTCTCTGCCTCTCCCTCTTTCATCTTCCCTTCTCGTTTTCGCGCTTTATGTCTTTCTGTCGCTCTTTGTCTTGTTTTCTATCTCTCTCCTGCTCTTACTCTTACCCCATTTCTCTCTCTCTCTCTCTCTCTCTCTCTCTCTCTGCCTCTCTCTCATTTATCTTCCCTTTTCGTTTTTGCGCTTTATATTTTTCTGTCGCTCTTTGTCTTGTTTTCTGTCTCTTTTCTGCTCTTACTCTTACCTCATTTCTCTCTCTCTCTC
>NW_014611092.1:0-345 GCF_000485595.1 Priapulus caudatus | reverse complement strand
ACCTCCTTCTCTCTGCTCCTACCTCCCAGCCCTCCCCTACCCTTACCCCGTCTCCCACCCCACCCCATCTCCCCTCACGCCTCCACGCGGTGGCAGACAGGTGGCGCCACCACTCACCGTCGTCAGGTCGCTCTGTATATTGATCACGCGTCGCTGTCCGCCCTGTCCCTTCTGGTAGACGTGCAAGCGACAAGAGAACGTGTCCGGTGGCGCCACCTCCTGGGACGATGCGACGGGCTCCAGAGCAAAGGCGCAGTGAAGGTTGTTCTGCTTGCAGCTCCACACGTGACTGAAGGGAATCTCCTGTTGTTGGGGGAGGAAGGGGGGAGAAAGAAGGAGAAGGTT
>NW_014611091.1:0-345 GCF_000485595.1 Priapulus caudatus | reverse complement strand
TCTCTCTCTCTCTCTCTCTCTCTCTCTCTCTCTCTCTCTCTCTCTCTCTCTCTCTCTCTCTCTCTCTCTGTCTTCCTCTCTTATCCACAGTCTCCTTTTTCGTTCTTTCATTCCCTCCCACTTCTCTCTCTGATACACTCAATGTCAGCTCTTGTTCCCGCGGCTTGAGTAGCGTTTAAATTACAATGTAATGATTTGGCACAAACGAACTCCTTTGTTTGGCTACTGTCATTGCTATAAAACGCTGACAAAAAAACTACCGTTGTTTTCCCCTATTCTTACTAGAGACAGAAGGGGGCGAGAGAAAGAGAGAGAGAGAGAGAGAGAGAGAGAGAGAGAGAGAGA
>NW_014611090.1:0-345 GCF_000485595.1 Priapulus caudatus | reverse complement strand
GCAGGGGATTTAGTGGAAGTTAACGTGGTGGAAGATCCTAAGTATCATATTGCGGATAATAAATTGGGCTAGATTGATAGGCTAGAACAGCTTCTGTTTAATGAGGATGTTTTTTGATGCGCAAGTACCCCCACCCTCTGTCAGAATTGTCTTTGACAAGGTTTCATAGTCCATCCCATAAGTTATAAGCATCAGACTTTGCCAGTCCTCCTCGTTTTCGACTCGGTTTGGGTGGGGTGGATGGCATTGGCCATTACAACCCTCTAAAAATTCAGCATTGATAAAATCTTGGCTCACTCAATCACCAACACCTCATCCACCGCCTCCAGCCCTACTTTGCGGTGT
>NW_014611089.1:0-345 GCF_000485595.1 Priapulus caudatus | reverse complement strand
TGATACAATACGTTTGTATTTTTGTACTTATTGTTATGAAGGCGCATGAATAAATTTATAGTTTTTTTTACAGGATGTTATTTACTGTTTATATCTGCGCCGTCACATTCAGTGCCGCTTTGGACTGATATTAGCTCTGCGCTAGAACCTAAAACGGCCCTGTCCGGTGTCGTTCGCCCCTTTCCTGGAAGAATGATTTCCGCTGAGCTAAAAGCTATCCGTCAGGCACTGCCGGATTCTGTTGCTGTTAATCTTCTGGCAAAACCGGCTGAGCGATATGGTTTGGATATTCCATTGCCCGATGGAACAACTGAGAAATTCAGTGTTACAGAGTCACCAATCATG
>NW_014611088.1:0-345 GCF_000485595.1 Priapulus caudatus | reverse complement strand
ACACACACACACACACACACACACACACACACGACACACACACACACACACACACACACACACACACACATACACCCACGCACGCACGCTCACACGCGCACACACACACACACCCGAATACGCACATCCCCATACAATTATATGAATAAATAATTAAATAAAGTAAATAAATAAATGAATTAACTAAATAAAATAAAATAAACAAATAAATAAACAAACAAAATATAGACAAATAAAGTAAGGAAGACGTATACATATGTGACAACGAATTAACTTTGCTAGTGCACACGGCGCCCCTTAGCTCGCTGGAGTCTCTCTCTCTCTCACACACACATACACACACAC
>NW_014611087.1:0-345 GCF_000485595.1 Priapulus caudatus | reverse complement strand
TAATATTATATAAAATACATGCCGTTCTTGCTAACACAGTTAACTAAACATTTATTTCTTGAAAGCAAGTGGACATTTAACTGACAAGATAATAGGTCACCGTGTGTCCAAAATTCATTTCAGGTGTTCATGCAAGTTCTGGCCATTTATTAACTCTTTTTCTTTCAGCTAGGCAAAAGGAATAACTTCGATATTTATGTGGACATGGGTAGTTCCTGTACTAATACAAAATGCTTTCAGTCAAAGATATACCATTTTAAAAGAAGCAAAGGAGATGCGAGTGGCCGAGAAACTCCGCAGCCAAGTACAAGCGAAGTGCGTGCTCACTCACCAATATCCATGCCA
>NW_014611086.1:0-345 GCF_000485595.1 Priapulus caudatus | reverse complement strand
CCTCTGCACGCGCGGAGATGCTAACCTCGCATTCTCAGCCTCCCAGTTAGTAGAAGCATCCCTCATATTCTCATCCTTCCAGTTAGTAGTAGCATGCCTCATATTCTCATCCTCCTAGTTAGTAGTAGCATCCCTCATATTCTCAGCCTCCCAGTTAGTAGTAGCATCCCTCATATTCTCAGCCTCGCAGTTAGTAATAGCATCCTTCATATTCTCAGCCTCCCAGTTAGTAGCAGCATCCCTCATATTCTCAGCCTCCCAGTTAGTAATAGCATCCTTCATATTCTCAGCCTCCCAGTTAGTAGTAGCATCCCTCATATTTTCAGCCTCCCAGTTAGTAATAGC
>NW_014611085.1:0-345 GCF_000485595.1 Priapulus caudatus | reverse complement strand
GCCGATGGCGGACCAAACGCCTTCGGCTATTTTAGTGGGCTTGTTGTAGAGAATAGACGACGGTTCATTGTCATTTTTTTGCACAGCTAAGTCGTCAGCTACCCATCCAATAATGCCGTCTGCGTAGTTTTTAACATTGCTATAACCAAGATTCATTAAAGTGTCGGCGGCTAAAGGGCTACGTTGATTGGTACCGCAATAGACCACAATGGGCGTGTCTTTGTTAGGTACGGCGTCTTCAATGCGAAACTCTAACCAGCCACGCGGAATATTGATATTGCGTTGGGTGTGAATGGCACCACCCAACACATCTATTTCGGCGTCAAGGCGGACATCAATTAAGAC
>NW_014611084.1:0-345 GCF_000485595.1 Priapulus caudatus | reverse complement strand
GAGAGAGAGAGGAGAGAGGTGAGCGTCGGTTGGGCTTCAGGATAGAGAGCAGCAAGTGGAATGGATGATACAGGGTAGAGGAGAACGAAGGGCTACGTACAGGGATGATACAGGGTAGAGGGGAACGAAGAGCTATGTACAAGGATGATACAGGGTAGAGTGCAGCGAGGGTTATTATTAACATTATATTTCTCATAGACAGTCGACTGAAACACGGTCAAGTCATGAGTTTCATACTTGCACACACACGAGCTTACAGAAGTCTGGTCTACGAGGAAAAGTCTGCCTTGAGATTAATGTTAAGACTAATATTGACCCCTGGATTTTAATCGGCAAGAACAAGGA
>NW_014611083.1:0-345 GCF_000485595.1 Priapulus caudatus | reverse complement strand
CGTTAGTTTAATGAGTTAGTTTTAATTAGTTGGTTTAACTCGTTAGACGGGCGATGTAAAGTTACCGGTAGACGCTTGCATCGTCCGGCCGCACGCTGCGAACACACGGGAGCGTTAGTTTAATGAGTTAGTATTAATTAGTTAGTTTAACTCGTTAGGAAGACACGGTGGTCGTGTGAGATGAGTGAGCATTAGTTTAGTTAACGAGTTAGTTTTAATTAGTTAGTTTTAACTCACTTGTTTTAACTCGTTGGTTCAACGAGTTAGGTTAACGAGTTAGACAGGCGACAAGTGAGAACTTCTTGTATTGACTGCTCTCTTTCTCTCTCTTTCTCTCTCGTACTC
>NW_014611082.1:0-345 GCF_000485595.1 Priapulus caudatus | reverse complement strand
CATACCGAAGTATTCAAACTAGATTCTGGCATTGACCATCGTGCTGCTTTACTTGAACAAGCCGATGTCTACTATCACCCTATTAATGACAGCACATATCAAAGAATCAAACAACGCACGCTCGAATTAAGCATCACTCCTTTAAAAGATGGCAAACGATTAACGGTCCAAAGCCGTGAAATAGAAACCGTTTGTTGCAGCGACGAAATCGTCTGGTTCGATTTTAACGTCATCTGCACAAGCCCTCGAGCAGCACAAGATTACATCGAACTCGCACAGCGCTTTAATACCGTCATCGTTACGAACATCCCATTGCTCGATGAATATGCCGATGATAAAGCTCGG
>NW_014611081.1:0-345 GCF_000485595.1 Priapulus caudatus | reverse complement strand
ACTACTACTACTACTACTACTACTACTACTACTACTACTACTACTACTATAACTACCGATACTACTGCTGCTATTACTGCTCACTGCAGCGTGCAGTAGCCCGCCTGAATTATTGAGATCTGTGAGAAAGACAACACGTGCGCTGCTCTTTCCCTCCTCCTATCTCCCCGTGAGATACAATGAGCATCATCGTGGCAAGCATGAGTGATGATCATTCTGCTGCTGTTGCTGCTGCTGAACTAGTGGTCACGCTAGAGATCGAACGAGAGAGAGAGAGCGAGCGAGAGAGAGAGAGAAAGGGTGGGGAGAGATAGAGAGAGAGATGGGGAGAGAGAGAAAGGGAGA
>NW_014611080.1:0-345 GCF_000485595.1 Priapulus caudatus | reverse complement strand
CGAGAACTGTGTAGCTCTACGTGCTTTACGAAGACCGACTTTCTTACGCTCAACCTTACGTGAATCACGTGTTACAAAAACCTGCCTGACGCAGCTGTTGGCGGTAACTTCCATCATATTCCATCAATGCGCGTGTGATGCCGTGACGTATCGCACCTGCTTGACCAGATATGCCACCACCTGCAACGGTTATATTCAAATCAACCTTATCAGTCATCTCAAGCAGCTCTAGAGGCTGACGAACAACCATGCGTGCTGTTTCACGACCGAAAAACACTTCGATAGGACGACCATTAATCGTGATATCACCTTTACCCATGTTCATATAGACACGTGCGCTAGATG
>NW_014611079.1:0-345 GCF_000485595.1 Priapulus caudatus | reverse complement strand
AGAGAGAGAGAGGAAGAGAGAGATCGATATAGAAAGGGTAAGAGAGAATGACGAAATATATGAATAGTGAAATCTGGGAGCATCACGACCTACAACCTTTACGTTACTACAGGTATACCCGAATTATTTACCAGGCAACTACAGACATCTTGGCTATCTGCGCGCTGCCAACACCCTCTCGCAGTTTAATCTCTACATATCTGATACAACACATATACCTCCCTCCCTCCCTCCCTTCTTCCTTTCTGCCTCCCATATACCTCCCTCTCTCCCTCCCTTCTTACTTCCTGCCTTATATACCTTCCTCCCTCCCTCCCTTCTTCATTTCAGCCTCCCATATACCTC
>NW_014611078.1:0-345 GCF_000485595.1 Priapulus caudatus | reverse complement strand
GCTTCTCTCGCGCTATCTTTCTCTCTCTCCCTCTGCGTTCCTCTTTCTCCATTCTGCCTTCCTGTCTTCTCTCTGTCTTCTCTCGCCTCGCTGCCTTCCTTTCTCCTCTCTACCCTTCTCTCTCTCCTCTCTGCCGTCCTCTCTCTCTCTCTTCTTTTCTGCCTTCCTTTTTCTCCTCTCTGCCTTCCTCTCTGTTCTCTGCTTTCCTCTATCTCTCTCTCCGGCTGCCGTCCTCTATTCTCGCTGTATCCTTCCTCTCTCGCTTCCTTCTCTTTCTCTCTCTCTACTTCCTTTCCTTTCCCCGCTATTATCCTTCGCCTTTCTGTGTGTGCACGCGTGCGCGCA
>NW_014611077.1:0-345 GCF_000485595.1 Priapulus caudatus | reverse complement strand
CTCTACACGACTTTGACTTACTTCATCAGCTGGCATGTGACCAGACACTGCATCTACAAACTCATGATCTTCAAGAAGATCATGGAAACGAGCGGCTAACTCATCCACAAGGGTTGCATCAGATTGTCTAACCTCTTCTGTTAGCTCCGGCCTTCCATCCATCACAGCTATAATATCCTCAATATCATGACTCAAAATATAATCACCATTTCCTCGCCCATCAAATGCTTCGAGTTTAGTTATCAAAAAATAAGGAGCGGAAACCATTCGAATATCAACTTTATCCAGCAAGGAAATCGTCTCAGCATTATCCATGGCATCTGTGTACCATTGGTTACCAAAACC
>NW_014611076.1:0-345 GCF_000485595.1 Priapulus caudatus | reverse complement strand
TCATAATATAGCAGCAATTCCCGTTCAACATATAATCCCTGTATAATGTGACCCTTATCCATTTATATTTTATTGAAAAGGACATTTGAACAAACCACATCACTTCCGCTACACTCCCTCAACAAAATCCCTTCCTTCTACACATGAGACTTTTATATGCAAGCTCACACCTTTCGCGCTGAAGAACACTTGATTACAGAAGAACCGTATTACGAGCCGATTGGTAATGAAATCAACATCTTTCTATCAGCCTACAAAAGCCTTATTCCTGTTTTGATCAAAGGGCCAACGGGCTGTGGCAAATCACGCTTTATGGAGCATATAGCATGGCGCTTACAACGTCCC
>NW_014611075.1:0-345 GCF_000485595.1 Priapulus caudatus | reverse complement strand
TGTAAACCGTCTCGATGTGGTTAATTACATTTCTCACGGCATCACCAAAGTTACAGACGATAAAGAAAAGCTCGAATCAGATGTTTCGGATGAAGGGCAGGTCGAATCTGGTCAGCAACCGCTTGAAAATTTTGCGACCAACCTCAATCAGAAAGCCATGCAGGGTCTAATCGACCCTCTCATAGGGCGTGATGAAGAGATTGAACGGACGGTTCAAACCTTATGTCGTCGCAGAAAAAACAACCCATTGCTGGTCGGTGAAGCAGGTGTCGGTAAAACCGCATTGGCTGAAGGTTTGGCAAAACGTATCGTTGATCGTGAAGTGCCAGGGGTATTAATGGAATC
>NW_014611074.1:0-345 GCF_000485595.1 Priapulus caudatus | reverse complement strand
TCTCTCTCGCTCTCTCGCTCTTTCTCTCTCTTGCCCCCTCTCTCGTTGTCTTTCTTTCTCTCGCCCTCCTCTCTCGCCCCTATCTCTCGCCCCTCACTCTCGCTCTCTTTCTCTCTCTCTCGCACGCTCGCGCGCACGCGTAGCTGACTGAACAGATAGAGGTTAAGCGTTACAGCATGAGATGTGCGATCCCAGGGCAGCAGTACGAACATCAGTGTTGTCACATCAGTGTTGATACCCCACCCACCGCCCAACTCTCCCACATGCCCACCCGCCCCACCTCCAACACTCCTCCCCCACCGCCCCACCTCCCCCACCGTCCCACCTCCCCTACCTCCTCCACCT
>NW_014611073.1:0-345 GCF_000485595.1 Priapulus caudatus | reverse complement strand
TCTCCCCCTCTCTCTCACGTACCTGGGCTCCTCTCCCTCTCTCTCTCCCCCTCTCTCTCACACACGTACCTGGGCCTCTCTCCCTCTCCCTCTCCTCCTCCCCCTCTCGTTCTCTCCCTCCCCTCTCCTCCTCTCCCTCTCTTTCTCTCCCTCCCCTCTCCTCCTCCCTCTCTTTCTCTCCCCCTCTCTCACAAACACGCACCTGGGCTCTCTCTCCCTCTCCCCCTCTCTCACACACACGCACCTGGGCTCTCTCTCCCTCTCCCCCTCTCTCACACACATGTACCTGGGCTCTCTTCTCAGGCTTGGCGGGAAGCAGCGGTGGCCGCAGACACGTGTCCCTCT
>NW_014611072.1:0-345 GCF_000485595.1 Priapulus caudatus | reverse complement strand
AATTACTTAAAGACTGAGCAAGCTCTGAAGTTGCTTTCGGGTCGGCGCTTAATGCCGAAACGACATCCACCCAATCCAGTGCATGCAAATGATAAAAATGCATAACGTGGTCATGAATATATTGTGCACCACTCATCAAGTTACGAATCAAATCTGCATTCTTAGGTACTTTGTAAGTTAACGCGTTTTCAACCGAGCGAATTGAAGCCAAACCATGAACCAGAGTACAAACACCACAAATACGCTGTGCAAATGCCCACGCGTCTCTCGGGTCTCGTCCTTGCAAAATCACTTCTATACCACGTACCATCGTGCCTGATGAATACGCATTTTTGATCTTGTTGC
>NW_014611071.1:0-345 GCF_000485595.1 Priapulus caudatus | reverse complement strand
CACACCACACACACACACACACACACACACACACACACACACACACACACACACACATCACACACGCACGCGGTTAGGCACGGCTAGTAGTAGTGCGGTGTGAGCAGCGAGCGGGAACCGACCCACGATCACGCGAGACCCTGATTACGATTCATTACGCTAACGAGGCGAGCGGCGGCGGAGGCGGAGGCTGCGGCCGGTGACGTCACCGTCGTCATCGGCGCCGTCGCTCGCCGTGACGTACGTGAGGGACGGCGGCAGCAGCGAAGCGCGGTGAGTACACCTGACAGGTGCGAATACAGGTGAGCAGAGACGGTGTGTGTGTGTGTGTGTGTGTGTGTGTGT
>NW_014611070.1:0-345 GCF_000485595.1 Priapulus caudatus | reverse complement strand
AACACCGCGCCATACCAGACCACGTAGCTGCGATCGCTGTATTTGCGCTTCAGGCGCTCGCCGTGCTCGCCGTCGCCGATCACGTGCAGCGTGATGTCGTTGCCTTCGGCATGAAGCTGCCCGACCACGTCGATGAGCGGTTCGATCTCCGAGCCTTCGCGCAGCCTGCCGATGAAGAGCACGCCGCTCTCGGCGCCCGTCTTGGTGGCGGGCTCCACACCGCACGAGACCGTGAGTGCGTTGTTCGCGACGACAAGCTTCGCGAGCGGGCAGCCGATCGCGACGAGCGAGCGCCGCGAAGCCTCGGTATAGCAGACGTAGCGCACGGCGAGCGCGACTGCAAGG
>NW_014611069.1:0-345 GCF_000485595.1 Priapulus caudatus | reverse complement strand
GGTTCTTGGTTGTGGTGGCCTCGCCGCTCTCACACATAAAAAATGGCAATTGTTTATTACCAAATTACTTGGTGATTTAGAAAAACATACTTCCATACAGTTTTTATTACGTGGCTCTAATCGCATTGCTTTTCCTATGAGCATGCTGCTGTACTTACTAACTACTCGTTTTATCATTGAACAGTTCGGTATCAACGTTGCTGTACTTGATGTATTTACGCCACTACTTTTATCAATGGCTGCAATTACTGTAAGTATTTATATATTAAGAACGGGGTTTACACCTAGTCCGGCTTTACGCGCATGGGAAGGTTTTATCAGTCTTTCGATTTGGCTACTTGTTGC
>NW_014611068.1:0-345 GCF_000485595.1 Priapulus caudatus | reverse complement strand
GAGAGCTGTGTTCTGCGTTGGAGAGCGATGACTCACCGTCTCAATGTCTTTCTCCATCTTCTCTATCTCCTGACCCAGCAGCTTCAGCGTACTCTCCTTCCCCTGGTGGCGGGCGTACGCGGACGAACACGCAGAGTGAATGGCCGTCATCCAGCTCTCAAGGTCAGCCAAGGACATCGCCTGCAGGTGGCGCCACGTTAGCAATGAGGTGCGGGTGCAGGGGGCGCCACATTAGCAATGCGGGGTTGACACACCCAGAGATTGATTAATGAAGCGTAGTTACAGTCTATCTATATTAATAACGTGGACTGTTTATACAAGAGGGGAAGAGCTAATAAAAGAGAG
>NW_014611067.1:0-345 GCF_000485595.1 Priapulus caudatus | reverse complement strand
ACACACACACACACACACACACACACACACACACACACACACACACACACACACACACACACACACACACACACACACACACACACACACACACACACACACACAAGAGGAGAGGGAGAGATAGCGAGGACCTGCATATATGCAACACGGCAGCATCTTAATTAGGGTACGGCTCGCTCGCGCGGGCGCGGGCGCTAAGTCTCTGTGTATTCAGATGCGAATGCTGAGTGGATGGTTTCCCCGCTGCTGATGTTATTGCCATCGATCTCAGCCGAGCCTCCCGATCAATCATCCGCCGTCCTCCTCGCTACACGCACGCGCGCACACACACGCATGCGCGCACGC
>NW_014611066.1:0-345 GCF_000485595.1 Priapulus caudatus | reverse complement strand
ATGGTATACATATTCATGAACGCCCAAGATAGTAGATTTGTTAAAGGATGCAGGCTTATTAAGCGGCGCACTTGCACATCCGTTTATTCATGAGCTAGGGTTACAAAAAAAGGCGGATAAATACCGAGGGCTAATCAGCTTTTACAAAGCCTACTTAAAGGCAAGACAAACTTATCTTGAAACCTACCTAAAAGATCATTATGACGCGACCGCTACAATACCAAAATGGTTAGGGTTGCGGCAAAGTTCGACATTGACAAGTTGGTTGGATATTTATAAAGATGAACAAGGAGTATTACGCCTAGATAACGGGAAGATGACTAAACCGATGCCACTTCCAAAGCA
>NW_014611065.1:0-345 GCF_000485595.1 Priapulus caudatus | reverse complement strand
TGCTACTACTACTACTACTGCTACTACTGCTGCTGCTGCTGCTGCTGCTGCTGTTGCTACTACTACTACTACTACTACTACTACTACTACTACGAGCACCTTATTATCGATGATCTCTGTCTCTCTCTCGCGCGCTCTCTCTCTCTCTCTCTCTCTCTTTCTCTCCCTCTCCCTCTCCCTCTCCCTCGGTGTCTCTCTATCGCTCGCCCCGTAAACGTAAGCTCGCGTTTTTCTAGGTTAACTCTAACAAAACCGGCCGCCTCTCTCTCTTCCCCGTAGCTCGTCCACCACCACCACCACCACCGCTGCTGCTGCTGCCGCCGCTGCCGCCGCCGCTGCCGCCGC
>NW_014611064.1:0-345 GCF_000485595.1 Priapulus caudatus | reverse complement strand
GGACATCCGCTGGCCCTGTGATGCCTGCAACCGTAGAAGCATTACGTGGTTTAATCGCAGAAGAAAACGTTCAGCTCAACATCACCTCGATTGATAAATTCCCACGGATGACCGATTACGTCATCCCCGAAGGCGTAAGAATTGGTGATGCAGACCGCGTTAGACTCGGAGCGCACTTGGCTTCAGGCACCACCGTAATGCACGAAGGTTTCGTCAACTTCAATGCCGGTACGCTGGGTAACTCAATGGTAGAAGGACGTATTAGCGCAGGTGTTGTAGTGGCTGATGGTTCTGATATTGGCGGCGGTGCGTCGATTATGGGTACATTGTCTGGCGGTGGCAAAC
>NW_014611063.1:0-345 GCF_000485595.1 Priapulus caudatus | reverse complement strand
ATGATGGGATGATGGGATGATGGGAGAGATGGAATGATGGGATGATGGGAGAGATGAAATGATGGGATGATGGGAGAGATGAAATGATGGAATGATGGGATGATGGGAGAGATGGAATGATGGGATGATGGGAGAGATGAAATGATGGGATGATGGGAGAGATGAAATGATGGGATGATGGGATGATGGGATGATGGGAGAGATGGAATAATGGGATGATGGAAGAGATGGAATGATGGGATGATGGGAGAGATGAAATGATGGGATGATGGGATGATGGGAGAGATGGAATAATGGGATGATGGAAGAGATGGAATGATGGGATGATGGGAGAGATGAAATGAT
>NW_014611062.1:0-345 GCF_000485595.1 Priapulus caudatus | reverse complement strand
CATCCACCCACTCACTACCCATAGTCATCCCTCCTCCATACTTCACACATCCGCCCCATCCACCCACTCACCTACCCATAGCCATCCCTCCCCCATACTTCACACCTCCGCCCATCCACCCACTCACCTACCCATAGCCATCCCCTCCCCCATACTTCACCCCTCCGCCCCATCCACCCACTCACCTACCCATAGCCACCCCTCCCCCATACTTCACCCCTCCGCCCCATCCACCCACTCACCTACCCATAGCCACCCCTCCCCCATACTTCACCCCTCCGCCCCATCCACCCACTCACCTACCCATAGCCATCCCCTCCCCCATACTTCACACATCCGCCCCAT
>NW_014611061.1:0-345 GCF_000485595.1 Priapulus caudatus | reverse complement strand
ATCATTGGTCGCGGCACCCGCATGTACGATGGCAAAGATTACTTCACAGTCTATGACTTCGTAAAAGCCCACCACAACTTTGCCGACCCAGAGTGGGATGGTGAACCCATCTTAGAAGAGCCCTGCGACCCCAGACCGAAACCAGAAGACCCTATCGACGGAGGAGATGGCACAGACACCGGCATTACAGGCGACCCTGAAACAGAGCCACGCCCCGAAAAAATCACCATCAAACTCAGTGACGGCCGAGCACGCACCATCCAACATATTTCATCAGCCATGTACTGGAGCCCCGATGGCAAACCTATCACCGCTAAAGAATTTGTTGAAAGAATGTTCGACGAC
>NW_014611060.1:0-345 GCF_000485595.1 Priapulus caudatus | reverse complement strand
ATGTCTCCCATTATGAAGCACTGGTGCGCATGGTAGACGAGCAAGGTAATATTGTTGCTCCAGATATGTTTATCCCGGTCGCGGAGAAAACCGGCCTTATCTACGATATTGATCGCTACGTAGTAAAGCAGGCGATAAATGATTTGAAAGATTTCACCCAACAGGGAAGAAACGTCACCCTTTCAGTTAACCTTTCCGCGACAGCGGTTACTAAGATAGATTTTATCGCCACTATTGAAAGTATGGTTAATCAGCAAGATATTGATCGATCCAAGCTGATTTTTGAGTTGACCGAGACCTCGGCGGTAGACGATTTTATCGCCACTCTCGACGTTATCAGCAAGT
>NW_014611059.1:0-345 GCF_000485595.1 Priapulus caudatus | reverse complement strand
TCTCCTTCTCTTTCGCTCTCTCCCCCTCTCTCTCTCTCTCCCTCGTTCTGTCTCTGTCTCTTCCTCTCCCTGTCTCCTGCTCTATTTCTGCCATCCGCTGCACTGTTTCGGTTGTATTGCTTCCCTCCACTAGATACACCCACCACACACATACACACATACAGCCTTACACACATACACACATACACACATACACACATACACACATACACACGTCATCGTCACATACACCCACCACACACATACACACGTCATCGTCACATACACCCACCACACACATACACTCGTCATCGTCACATACACCCACCACACACATACACTCGTCATCGTCACATACACCCACCA
>NW_014611058.1:0-345 GCF_000485595.1 Priapulus caudatus | reverse complement strand
GTCGTGGTTGTGGTCGTCGTCGTGGTGGTGGTCGTCATCGTGTTTGGGGTGGTGCTGGTCGTCCTCGTGGTCGTCGTCGCTGTTCGTCCTCGTGGTCGTCGTCGTTGCTGGTCGTCGCGTCGTGGTGGTCGTGGTGGTGGTCGTGGTCGTGGTGGTCGTGGTGGTTGTCGTCGTGGTGGTCGTGGTTGTCGTCGTCGCGGTGGTCGGGGTGGTGCTGGTCGTCCTCGTGGTCGTCGTCGCTGGTCGTCCTCGTGGTCGTCGTCGCTGGTCGTCGCAGTGGTCGTCGTCGTCGTGGTCGTCGTCGTCGTCGTCGTCGTCGTCGTGGTAGTCGTGGTGGTGGTCGTT
>NW_014611057.1:0-345 GCF_000485595.1 Priapulus caudatus | reverse complement strand
ATATATACTATTACTTAATAGTATTACTACGTATATATATATATATATATATATATATATGCGTGTAATACGTAGGTATATACGTAGGTGTATACGTGTAAATTATATAATACATAGGTATATACGTATACATTATATAATACATAGGTATATACGTATACATTATATAATACATAGGTATATACGTATAAATTATATAATACATAGGTATATACGTACAAATTATATAATACATAGGTATATACGTATAAATTATATAATACATAGGTATATACGTATAAATTATATAATACATAGGTATATACGTATAAATTATATAATACATAGATATATACGTATAAATTA
>NW_014611056.1:0-345 GCF_000485595.1 Priapulus caudatus | reverse complement strand
CACGCGAAATCTGGGAGCAGCTCGCAGAAATAGGCAATACTACTGCGATGATCAACCTGGCCAACCTCTTTCAGCAGGGAAAAGGCGTAGCGGAAAACCAAAGCCATGCATTGGAATATACGGTTAAAGCTGCCCAGTTGGGTGATTCACGCGCTCAATACGAATTGGGAATCGAATACGAAAAAGGCACTCTTGTCCCACGCGATATCGAAAAAGCGACCATATGGTTGCACAAATCCGCAGTGCAGGACGATTCAGACGGTCAGTTCGCATACGCAGTCATGTTGGCAACCGCTTTCGGAAAAGGACTCGATCACTCCAGCGAGCAACAACGTCAAGAAGCAA
>NW_014611055.1:0-345 GCF_000485595.1 Priapulus caudatus | reverse complement strand
AACTGACCATGATTAAAAGCCTTAACACAGAAGACACACTGGAAAACTCCGGTTTAACGGACGAAGAAAAACTGCTGTTCAGTAACGCACGACCAAAAGCTTATGAACCGTATCCGATCAAAGCGGTAGAAGATTTTGCCAACTGGGCGCGCGCCAACTCATTATGGATACTTGCATTTGGCACCGGCTGCGGTGCGATTGAACTACGCCCATTAATGACAGCACGTTTTGACGCAAACCGTTTTGGTGTCGCTGGCCGCCCTACACCAAGGCAGTCATCCGTTTTTGTCATCGGTGGTTATGCCTCTGTAAAAACACTTAAACGTATCATCCGAAGTTACGAAC
>NW_014611054.1:0-345 GCF_000485595.1 Priapulus caudatus | reverse complement strand
CAGCAAGCCGTCGAAGACCTAATCATCGAAAGTGATGGCAAAAATGACCGAGTAACCGGCGTAATCACCGAGATGGGCTTGAGTTTTTCCGCAAAAACGGTGGTATTAACGGTAGGAACTTTCCTTGGCGGCAAAATTCATATTGGCGAAAGCAATTACGCGGGTGGTCGAGCAGGTGACCCGCCATCGATTAAATTAGCCGAGCGTTTGCGAGAGTTACCGTTTCGTGTTGATCGCCTGAAAACAGGTACGCCGCCTCGGATTGATTCGCGTTCCATTGATTACACTGATTTACAGATTCAACCCGGCGATACACCAACACCGGTTTTCTCCTTTACTGGAAAT
>NW_014611053.1:0-345 GCF_000485595.1 Priapulus caudatus | reverse complement strand
AAACACCTCGATGTTAAACATGCATCACTACATACCAATGAAATTGATCTTACTGAAGCCGCGTTTAATGTTATGCGTTTGCCGTCAGTGGCTAACAAATCATTTTTAATTACGATTGGTGATCGCACAGTTACCGGTATGGTTACACGTGATCAAATGGTTGGGCCATGGCAAGTACCTGTGGCTGACGTTGCTGTTACTACTTCTTCATTCGAAGGTTACTGTGGTGAAGCAATGGCAATGGGCGAGCGCACACCTGTCGCCTTATTAGATGGGCCAGCTTCTGCACGTATGGCGATAGCAGAATCGATTACAAATATTATGGCTGCGTCGATTGAAAAGCTT
>NW_014611052.1:0-345 GCF_000485595.1 Priapulus caudatus | reverse complement strand
AGCAGCAGCAGCAGCAGCAGCAGCAGCAGAAGCGGTAGCAGCAGCAGCAGCAGCAGAAGCATCACCATCAGCAGCAGCAGCAGCAGCAATAGTAGTAGCAGCAGCAGTAGTAGTAGTAGTAGCAGCAGTATTAGTAGTAGCAGCAGCAGCAGCAGCAGCAGCAGCATCACCATCAGCAGCAACAGCAGCAGCAACAACAATACTAGCAGCCCAGCATTGATTGTACACACAGGCAGGCAGGCAGGCAATACAACCCGTGCGTTGATGAGCTGCCCAATAGAAGCCTACGCTGTGCAATCACCACATGTACAAAGCCACCGCTAAGTGAACCTTATTCCTCCATCT
>NW_014611051.1:0-345 GCF_000485595.1 Priapulus caudatus | reverse complement strand
CCATGTAGATTGACCGCAGTCGGTAGGTTGATTTGTGTTGAGTCTCCTATGGCTAGGCGGCTAATCAATTTGGTGTCAACGGTGTTTGTAATAGTGGCAATTCGGAAACAGGTCTGTTTGAAAGAGTATATTGGCTAAACGCTCGTCACGAATTTGAATGCGGGTGTCTGCGCTATTAAGTGCCACTATTACTGTGGCATGGCCTTGCTTGTCCATCTGCCCTTGCAGTGTTTTAAAATGATGATTCTCGGTAATATTGCCTTTCTTAGTTGAGAGGAAATTCATATGTGATTGTTTGGGGTCTAATTGCCAGTCAGCCAAAAGTGACGAAGACATCACAAGTGC
>NW_014611050.1:0-346 GCF_000485595.1 Priapulus caudatus | reverse complement strand
GCTGCTGGTGATGGTGGTGCTGCTACTGCTGCTGCTGCTGCTGCTGCTAGTGCTGCTGCTGCTGCTGCTGCTGGTGATAGTGGTGCTGCTGCTGCTGCTCTACTGCTGCTGCTGCTGGTGATGGTGCGGTGGTGCTGCTGCTGCTGCTGCTGCTGCTGCTGCTGCTACTACTGCTGCTATATATAGACATGAATGTAAATGGACAGTTTGTTGAGAGCGGGGAAATGATTTCGCGCTGTTTGCAATTACGATATTTTACGTCTATATTGTCGATTACTTCTCGGCAAAGGAAACGCTTGATAAGATAACGCTAAGTCATACACGCGCACGCACGCACGCACGCACG
>NW_014611049.1:0-346 GCF_000485595.1 Priapulus caudatus | reverse complement strand
CCTCACCCTGATTCACTCTCTTTTTCAACATCTCACCTCACCCTGATTCACTCTCTTCTTCAACATCTTACCTCACCCTGACTCACTCTCTTCTTCAACATCTTACCTCACCCTGATTCACTCTCTTCTTCAACATCTCACCTCACCCTGATTCACTCTCTTCTTCAACATCTTACCTCACCCTGATTAACTCTCTTCTTCAACCCCTCACCTCACCCTGATTCACTCTCTTCTTCAACATCTTACCTCACCCTGATTCACTCTCTTCTTCAACCCCTCACCTCACCCTGATTCACTCTCTTCTTCAACATCTTACCTCACCCTGATTCACTCTCTTTTCAACATC
>NW_014611048.1:0-346 GCF_000485595.1 Priapulus caudatus | reverse complement strand
GGTAAAAAACAGCGACCCTAAGATTAATTTTTTCAGTACGCCTGAACAAGCAGTGAAGCGTGCGCAGTTTATCCAGGAAAGTGTGCCTGAGTATATCGAAATAAAACAGGCTCTTTTCCAGCGAATAGAGCCACATCTTCTGCCCGGGGCGATTGTCTGCTCCAGTGCATCAGGTCTGCTGGTAAAAGAGATGCAGGAGGGATGGAAGGATCCGAGCCGTTTCATTCTGGGTCATCCTTTTAACCCGCCGCACCTGATTCCTCTTGTTGAATTATTAGCTAACGAAAAGACCGCTGATGATGTACTGGCGTTGGCAGAAGATTTCTATGCGGCATGTGGAAAAATC
>NW_014611047.1:0-346 GCF_000485595.1 Priapulus caudatus | reverse complement strand
TCAATCAAGATCGGCATATAGAGCGCAGGGTCTACAGAGAGAGGGAGGGAGAGAGATCGCAGATATATATCCAAAATCCAAAACAAAACAAAACACACACAAAATACAAAAAATACAAAAAATACAAAAAATACCCAAAAAACCAACAAATCAAAAAACCCCAAAAAATCCAAAAAATCCAAAACAACACAAAAATCCCAAAAAACCAAAAAATCCACAAAATTCACAAAATCCAAAAAAATAAAAAACCAACAAAATCAAACAATAAAAAAATCTAAGTCAAATTCAACTGAAAATCAATTCCCCCATCATGGCCCTTCAACGTGGGCCCTTCATGGCTGCCACG
>NW_014611046.1:0-346 GCF_000485595.1 Priapulus caudatus | reverse complement strand
ATCCTACATCCTACATCCTACATCCTACATCTTACATTCTACATCCTACATTCTACATCCTACATTCTACATCCTACATCCTACATTCTACATCCTGCATCCTACATTCTACATCCTACATCCTACACCCTACACTCTACATCCTACATCCTACATCCTACATCCTACATCCTACACCCTACATCCTACATCCTGCATCCTACATCCTACATCCTACATCCTACATCCTACATCTTACATCCTACATCCTACATCCTACACCCTACATCCTACATCCTACATCCTACATTCTACATCCTACATCCTACATCCTGCATCCTACACCCTACATCCTACATCCTACATT
>NW_014611045.1:0-346 GCF_000485595.1 Priapulus caudatus | reverse complement strand
TTGTCCGGGGTGAACAGCATGGGGTAATTGTCCGGGGGTGAACAGCATGGGGGTAATTGTCAGGGGGTGAACAGCATGGGGACAATTACCCCCATGCTGTTCACCCCCGGACAATTACCCGGGGTGAACAGCATGGGGTAATTGTCCAGGGGTGAACAGCATGGGGGGTAATTGTCCGGGGGGTGAACAGCATGGGGGTAATTGTCCGGGGGTGAACAGCATGGGGGTAATTGTCCGGGGGGTGAACAGCATGGGATAGTTGTCAGGGGAGTGAAAAGCATGGGAGTAATTGTCCGGGGGGTGAACAGCATGGGGGGTAATTGTCCAATGGTGAACAGCATGGGGG
>NW_014611044.1:0-346 GCF_000485595.1 Priapulus caudatus | reverse complement strand
GCATAGTACATGGTGCATGGTGCATAGTGCAGGGTGCATGGTGCATGGTGCATAGTGCATAGTGCATAGTGCATAGTGCATAATGCATAATGCATAGTGCATAGTGCATAATGCATACACTGTAGTCCATAGTGCAGAGTGCATGGTGCATAGTGCATACTGCATAGTGAATAGTGCATAGTGCATAGTGTATGGTGCGTGGTGCATAGTGCATAGTGCATAGCGCATAGTGCATAGTGCATAGTGCAAAGTGCATAATGCATAATGCATAATGCAGAGTGCATAGTGCATAGTGAATGCACTATAGTGCATAGTGCATAGTGCATAGCGCATAGTGCATGGTGCA
>NW_014611043.1:0-346 GCF_000485595.1 Priapulus caudatus | reverse complement strand
GTAACGGTGGAAGAGGGGGGAAGTCTACAGGAACAGTGGATAGAGGGGGTGAAGTTTACAGGAACAGTGGAGGAGGGGGCAGTTTACAGTAACAGTAGGGAGGGGTGCAGTCGTACAGGAACAGTTGAGGGAGGAGGTGAAGTCTACAGGAACAGTGGAGGTAGGGGGTGAAGTCTACAGGAACAGTGGAGGGAGGGGCAGTCTACAGGAACAGTAGGGGAGGGGGTGCAGTCTACAGGAACAGTTGAGGGAGGAGGTGAAGTCTACAGGAACAGTGGAGGTAGGGGGTGAAGTCTACAGGAACAGTGGAGGGAGGGGGCGTCTACAGGAACAGTGAAGGGAGGGG
>NW_014611042.1:0-346 GCF_000485595.1 Priapulus caudatus | reverse complement strand
TGTGTGTGTGTGTGTGTGTGTGTGTGTGTGTGTATGTCTGTGTCTGTGTCTGTGCGTGGAGGGTGTGCGCGCGCGTGTGTGTGTGGGCGCGCGCTCGGGTGCGTGTGTGTCTATGTCTATGTCAGTGCGTGCGTGAGCGTGCGTGTGTGCGTGCGTGAGCGTGTGAGAGAAAGAACTCGTCGCATATAGACGCAGTAAATAATTTACGTCGTACATCAGCGCAACCATTACACGTCCTTTTTTTCACCACACACATCGCAGCACATAACACAATTAGTAGGTATACGTACATAACACGCGCGAGGCCCCGCGGGACAGCGATTCAGCATATATATATATATATATA
>NW_014611041.1:0-346 GCF_000485595.1 Priapulus caudatus | reverse complement strand
CTCTCTCTCTCTCTCTCTCTCCTTCTCTTCCCCTCTCTCTCTGTCGCCCTTCTCCTCTCCCCACCCTCTCTCCTCTCTCTCCTCTCCCCTTCTCCCCTCTCTTTCCCTCTCCCCCCTCTCTCACTCTCTTTACCGATTCGTTGCAGAAGAGCCTGCTGCCGATATTCTTCTACCTCAAGGTCATCTTCAGTCTGCAGGGACTGGGTCTGTGTGGACTGTTCGTGTCCGCATGGTTGCTAGCAGATACATGGGTGGCGGGCGTCACCGCTGCAGTGCTATATGTCGTTAACAGGTAGCGTATGAGTGTGGGGAGATAGGAAGGAGAGAGAGAGAGGAGGGGGAGAGA
>NW_014611040.1:0-346 GCF_000485595.1 Priapulus caudatus | reverse complement strand
CCACCCCTGACTATATGTCGTGTTTGTCATAGATGCAAAGCAGAACATGTTGGTTGTAAAGAAGTCGAAGAAACTATATATATACGCATATATAAGAATTACGATGCTAGGTTTCTGTTATTTGAGCTCACAAACTAGTAATAATATTATAGCTTGCAAGGAAGCCTGTTCCTAGAATACGATGATGACCTTTCATTTTGTACTTACTATGATATCACACACACACTCACACACACACACACACACACACACACACACACACACACACACACACACACACACACACACACACACACACACACACACACACACACACACACACACACACACACACACACACACACAC
>NW_014611039.1:0-346 GCF_000485595.1 Priapulus caudatus | reverse complement strand
AGAGAGAGAGAGAGATAGAGAGAGAGCGCGAGATAGAGAGAGAGCGAGAGAGAGAGAGCCAGAGAAGGAGAGAAGAGGGGGAGAAGTGGGAGGGAGATAAAGAAGCCACAGTCATACACACCCTCCCACCTATACATGGATGTAACACGCAACCACACTGGTATCATCTCACACAACGCGCAAAGTGTGACAGCGTCAACGTTTCCCGCTACTCGCATCGAATTTCCATTATATACACATATCTAATACATATTGTATGTCTGTTGTAGATAGATAGATAGATAGATAGATAGATAGATAGATAGATAGATAGATAGATAGATAGATAAGTAGATAGATAGATAGC
>NW_014611038.1:0-346 GCF_000485595.1 Priapulus caudatus | reverse complement strand
CGTCGAAACCGAGCGCGTAAAGATTCCCACAGCGCAGCCAAGCTGCGTTACGCTCGGCGGTGCGCTTCTGGACACGCTTTATGTCACGAGCGCGCGCGAGGAAATGCAGGAGGAGGCCCTCGCGCGCGAGCCGCATGCGGGCGGCGTGTTTTCGGTTCGAATTGGCCGCCAGGGCCTTGAAGAACCGCGGTTTCAGGGGCGCAGGCGCGCTTGAGCCCGGTGTATCAGACGCTTGCGCAAAGGCGTGCGTGCATTTTCATCAGACAATACGCGCGCACGAACAATGCGAAGCGCCGCTGGCGGCAGGCGGCATGAAGAGACGGACAGTCGTTGCAGTTCGGCAACA
>NW_014611037.1:0-346 GCF_000485595.1 Priapulus caudatus | reverse complement strand
TATATATATATATATATATATATATATATATATATATATATAGACATAAGTGTTTTGTGGTGTGTGTATGTATGTATATCGACAGATAGGTAGGTAGAACGAGAGGGAGAGAGGGGGGAGAGAGACAGCGCGCGATGACGCGTTCTGCAGGTGCCGTGCAACCACGTGCGTCGCTCGGCCATCGCTGCTCGACGACGAATCCGAGCTCACGGCGACTGCGAACATCTCAATCCCCGCCGCGTGCCTCTAGCAGCACACACACGCACGCACACGCACACACACACGCACGCACGCACGCACGCACGCACACACACACACACACGCACACGCACACGCACACGCACAC
>NW_014611036.1:4953-5187 GCF_000485595.1 Priapulus caudatus | reverse complement strand
AAGCCATTGCGGTAAGATAGATACCGAATTAAAAGCCAGGAGCCCGTTGTCAGAAACAAAATTAGTTTTAACACTAACATTTTCGCGTAGACTGTCGACAGCGCTTTGTTTCGTATTGTTACGCCCAATGTTATTAATATGTTTACATGCGACTAATATGTTTCAGGAACTTTGATGCCAAACGTTACAACTACAGTGGCGGCAAGCACTGCTTACACAGTGACGACAGTCCCG
>NW_014611036.1:0-346 GCF_000485595.1 Priapulus caudatus | reverse complement strand
ACGTGTGTGTGCGTGTACGGACGTGTGTGTGCGTTACGGACGTGTGTGTGTGTGTGTGTGTGTGTGTGTGTGTGTGTGTGCGGGGTGTATAGGGGAGATGGGGGGAAGCGAGCGCACGCGGGTGTAGTAGTGTGTGTATGTTTACCAAGGACCTTACGGGTGCGATACTACATGCAAAATCGACAGCGGTGGATTTCTGACATAAGCGTACAGTGTCTCTCTTTAATGTTGGCATAGATTGCGTGGCGGGACAGTTCCGATGTAACAACGACGTGTGCGTGCAGGCGTCCGGTGAGAACTCGACCATCTGTAATGGCGTCGATGACTGTGGTGACTCCAGCGACGA
>NW_014611035.1:0-346 GCF_000485595.1 Priapulus caudatus | reverse complement strand
TCTATACTCTATACTCTATACTCTATACTCTATACTCTATACTCTATACTCTATACTCTATACTCTATACTCTATACTCTATACTCTATACTCTATACTCTATACTCTATACTCTATACTCTATACTCTATACTCTATACTCTATACTCTATACTCTATACTCTATACTCTATACTCTATACTCTATACTCTATACTCTATACTCTATACTCTATACTCTATACTCTATACTCTATACTCTATACTCTATACTCTATACTCTATACTCTATACTCTATACTCTATACTCTATACTCTATACTCTATACTCTATACTCTATACTCTATACTCTATACTCTTACTCTT
>NW_014611034.1:0-346 GCF_000485595.1 Priapulus caudatus | reverse complement strand
TATATATATATATATATATATATATATATATATATATATATATATATATATATATATATATATATATATACTAGAGTGATGTACGTAGGGGGACGTACAGTAGTGCTAACTACAGTTATGAAACAGTATGTGGTTCTTAAAGATGTTTAAATAATTATAATATGCACACACAGACGCACGCGCACACGCACTCACACTCACACTCACACTCACACACACAGACACACACACAAACACACGCAGGCACGCACGCACGCACGCACGCACGCACGCACGCACGCACGCACGCACGCACGCACGCACGCGCACACGCACACGCAAACGCAAACGCAAACGCAAACGCAAA
>NW_014611033.1:0-346 GCF_000485595.1 Priapulus caudatus | reverse complement strand
GCCTTGCACTCTCACGCTGCCTCACTCACGTCTCGCGTTGCCTCACGTCTCACGCTGCCTCACTCACGTCTCACGCCACCTCACGTCTCACGCTGCCTCACTCACGTCTCGCGTTGCCTCACGTCTCACGCTGCCTCACTCACGTCTCACGCCACCTCACGTCTCACGCTGCCTCACTCACGTCTCACGCGCCTCACGTCTCACGCTGCCTCACTCACGTCTCACGCCACCTCACGTCTCACGCTGCCTCACTCGCGTCTCGCGCCGCCTCACTCACGTCTCACGCCGCCTCACGTCTCATGCTGCCTTACTCGCGTCTCGCGCCGCCTCACTCACGTCTCGCGCT
>NW_014611032.1:0-346 GCF_000485595.1 Priapulus caudatus | reverse complement strand
AAGTAATAACCCTTACAAATTCCTCCTCCAACTAAAAAATCAACCACAACACACTCATCCTTTTATGAATCGAGCCCCTAAAGCAACTAAACCGGTTTTCTGTTTCGTCACAGCATCGACAATCTAACACTCCAAATTAAACATTCAAAATTAAAACCCACGAGATTGTGAATCTGATCGATATATCCGACTTCAAATCAAGAAATTACTTCCAAAAAGACAGAGCTGAAGGAAACAAGAGACGAAAATGGAGGAAAAATTACATCTGATCGAGCTGCTTGTTGACCTCCTCCACCTCCTCCAGATCCGTGAGGAGCTGCCGCACGATGGCGCCATACGTCAGGGT
>NW_014611031.1:0-346 GCF_000485595.1 Priapulus caudatus | reverse complement strand
TCTCTCTCCTCCTCTCTCTCTCTCTCTCTCTCTCTCCCCTCTCTCTCTCGCCCCCTCTCTCTCGGCATGACAGGCAATTGCTCGCACACTCGGGGCACGTGGAGAGCAGGAGGAGAGAGATTCTCCCGCCGCCAGGATCCCTGCCGCCTCCAACACCAACCAGGGGCACGAACGCGAGCGAGCGAGCAAGCTTTCTACGACCGTATCGTCTGCTGGAGAATGAATGCGACGCGAGTGCAGACGTACATACGAGTTTCAGGTGTAGACGCCCTCCTTATGCGAGCCGTGTGTGTGTGTGTGAATGTGCGTCCTGCTCTCTCTCTCTATCTCTCTCTCTCTCTCTCTC
>NW_014611030.1:0-346 GCF_000485595.1 Priapulus caudatus | reverse complement strand
CACACTTACTCCCCCCACGTACCCTCCCCACACCTACTCCCCCACGTACCCCCCTACACCTACTCTCCCACACTTACTCCCCCACGTACCCCCCTACACCTACTCTCCCACACTTACTTCCCCACGTACCCTCCGACACCTACTCTCCCACACTTACTACCCCACGTACCCTCCCACACTTACTCCCCCGCGTACCCCCTACACCTACTCCCCCACGTACCCTCCTACACCTACTCTCCCACACTTCCTCCCCGCGTACCTTCCTGCACCTATTCCCCCACGTACACTCCCACACTTACTCCCCCAAGTACATCCCTACACCTACTCTTCCACACTTACTCCCCAA
>NW_014611029.1:0-346 GCF_000485595.1 Priapulus caudatus | reverse complement strand
CTTTCTGTCTAGTTTCTTAAGTATGGCGCTCCGCTAACAAACTTTATGATTTGGCAATGCGCGCGCGTGTGTGTGTGTGTGCGTGCGGGCGCGTGTGTGCGTATGTGCGTGCGCGCGTGCGTGTGTATGTGCGTGCGCGCGCGTGTGTGTGTATGTGCGTGCGCGCGTGTGTGTGTGTATGTGCGTGCACGCGCGTGTGTGTGTATGTGCGTGCGCGCGCGCGTGTGTGTATGTGCGTGTGCGCGCGTGTGTGTGCATGTGCGTGCGCGCGTGTGTGTACGTGTGTGTATGTGCGTGCGCGCGCGTGTGTGTATGTGCGTGCGCGCGCGCGTGTGTATGTGAGTGC
>NW_014611028.1:0-346 GCF_000485595.1 Priapulus caudatus | reverse complement strand
GAGCGGTACGCGCGGGTAAAGGTGACATCATGTTTCTCGACCTGACCATGCCGGTACTGGATGGTTATGGTGCATTGGAAACCATAAGACGGGAAGATTTACCGACCATGGTAATAGTTGTTTCAGGCGACATTCAAAAAGATGCCCACAACCGTGTCATGTCTCTCGGTGCTATCGACTTCATCAAAAAACCGGTTGATGTTGAAAAGCTGACCGAAGTACTGGGGAAATACGGTTTACTTCATGAACTCCTCGATAATACCAGTGCTGACCTAACACCGGAGATCGACAACGAAGAAGTCGATTTAACTGACTGGATTAGTGAAATAGCCAACATGGCCATGGG
>NW_014611027.1:0-346 GCF_000485595.1 Priapulus caudatus | reverse complement strand
CACACACGCACACGCACGCACTTACATACATATATACAATCACACACGCGCACACAGCGCACACACACACACACGCACGCGCGCACGCAGGCACAGACACGCGCACACAGGCACACACACACACGCACACGCACATGCATACATACACTCACACACGCGCACACAGGCACACACGCACACTCACGCACATGCATACATACAATCACACACGCGCACACAGGCACACACGCACACGCCCGCACTTACATACATACACACACGCGCACACACAGGCACACACGCACACGCACACGCACACGCACGCACATACATACACTCACACACGCGCACACAGGTACATACAGAG
>NW_014611026.1:0-346 GCF_000485595.1 Priapulus caudatus | reverse complement strand
CTGGCCCGCGGGAAAGGACAGGTAGGTAGGGAGGGTATGGCCGCCCACGCTCTCTCGTGTTTACATACGTGTAGTCAGCGTGTTACCTAGCTTCGATTGATGGATTAGCTGCTACCTGGCCATCGCCAGACGTCGCTAACTGATACAGCGCGTGGATTGCAGAAAGTGGCGGGAAAAATGCATCAGAATGTAGATGTGATGGGCGGAAGAGCGGGAAAGGGTGCTTGTGCGTGCGCGCGCGCGAGAGAGAGAGAGGTGGGGGAGGAAGAGAAGGAGGGATATATTTAAATATATATATATATATTGTTATAATGTATTATTAGTTTTTTTGTGTATATATATATAT
>NW_014611025.1:0-346 GCF_000485595.1 Priapulus caudatus | reverse complement strand
CGAGAGGGCTTACCCCATGGGATTCTTTATTATGGCTTTGTTTATTTTTTCCTCAGAGTAAATCTTTTCCCCTCATTACCAGCATTGTCATAGAACGTACCTACATAGCGACTTCCTCTCAAAACACCAGAGTGGATTGCAACATAGGTTCCACCTATTTGTGTAAGGCTTATCAAATTTTTGCCTCTGTTTATATACCGTACTCCTTGATAAGTACTGTTATTATCAAGGTTAAGATATCGCCCAGATATATTATTCCCATGCATTACTATATCTAGTGTGTATGTACTCCCATTCCTTTCTAAGATCCATTCTTCAGCTAACGCAAAGCTAGGAATAATTAAGC
>NW_014611024.1:0-346 GCF_000485595.1 Priapulus caudatus | reverse complement strand
ATGTTTGTATTGTTTGATGGGTTGAAGGCCTGGACTGGCTCTATTGGGGGGGGGGTACATGTTTGTATTGTTTGATGGGTTGAAGGCCTGGACTGGCTCTATTGGGGGGGGGGGTACATGTTTGTACATGTTTGTCTCTGTTTGTTGTGTTCCTGGGATGAAGAAGCTTAGATCTAAGGTTCAATTCTTTCAAGTTCTCTTCTGTCTCTCTCTCTCTCTCTCTCTCTCTCTCTCTCTCTCTCTCTCTCTCTCTCTCTACTCTCTCTCTCTCTACTCTCTCTCTCTCTCTCTCTCTCTCTCTCTCTACTCTCTCTCTCTCTCTCTCTCTCTCTCTCTCTCTCTCTCT
>NW_014611023.1:0-346 GCF_000485595.1 Priapulus caudatus | reverse complement strand
TCTCTCTCTCTCTCTCTCTCTCTCTCTCTTCTTCTTCTTCTTCTCTCTCTCTCTCTCTTTCTTCTTCTCTCTCTCTCTCTCTCTCTCTCTCTCTCTCTCTCTCTCTCGCTTTCGTCTCGGTCGTCTCTCTCGCTCTTTCTTCGCTCTCTCGCTTTCTCTCACTCTCTCTCTCGCGCGCGCTCACTCGCTCGTTCTCTCTCGCTCGCTCGTTCTCTCTCGCTCGCTCGCTCTCTCTCTTTCTCTATCTATTTCTCTCTCTCTCTCTCTTTCTCTCTCGCGCACACTCGCTCTCGTTCTCTCTCTCGCGCGCGCTCGCTTGTTCTCTCTCTCTCTCTCTCTCTCGTGC
>NW_014611022.1:0-346 GCF_000485595.1 Priapulus caudatus | reverse complement strand
GTTATCATTTCAATGTCGGGGTGCACTCTATTTTAGGAGTCAATTAATAGAGGGGGTGCCAATAGAGGGGGTGCCATTAGAGGAAGTGCCAATTCAAGAGTCAATAGAGGGGGATAGATACAAGAAGATACAAGATACAATGTCGTAAGACATGCAACCGTTGCTCCCTCTCGCGACGGGATCGAAAATGAATTGCCTGCTGTACCGTACATCCGCCTTCTACCCCTCCTCCCTCCCCTCCTCTTCCTCCTCCTCCTCTTCCTCATCTACATCCGCCTTCTACCCCTCCTCCCTCCCCTCCTCTTCCTCCTCCTCCTCTTCCTCATCTACATCCTCCTTCTCCCCC
>NW_014611021.1:0-346 GCF_000485595.1 Priapulus caudatus | reverse complement strand
CTGCTGAACAGGGTATTTTTTTGCCTTAAAGCTACCTTTAAGTTCACCATAGGGTTATGCTCTAGCGATGATTGGTTTAAATAAATTCATTGTTTGCCTAACGTTCGCTATGGCTATGTCGGCTCAGGCTGAGATGTACAAACATACCGACCCAGAAGGTATTACGAGCTACACAGATAAACAAGTCGAAGGCTCTACCGAGATAACGCCGCCTTCAGGAAATACCATCCGCCTGCCAAAATATACCGCAAATAAACAAACCTCTAAAAAGAAACATACGGCTGTATATTCGGCCTTCAGTATCATTGCACCATCAAATAACCAAACCATCCGAGACAATAGCGGC
>NW_014611020.1:0-346 GCF_000485595.1 Priapulus caudatus | reverse complement strand
CTATGGCTGCATCTGGGCCAACAGCTTTCCAGGTGGAATCTCCGACGATAACGCGCCCTTGGCCATTAACAATCGCATGCTCTACTTCGCATATTCTACCGATGAGTTCGGTATCTTGTTCGTTTAGGAACGGCTGGTCGCTGTCGATAGGATGATGTCCAAACCATGAGCGACCTAGCCAAACGGAGGCGACACTGAGAATGGAAAATATCAGCAATTGTATCGGCCACCCTATTCCGGGAGCGACTAAAAGTGTCAATCCTGTGACGCCAGCGGCTGCGCCTAGCCACATAAAGAACGCCGCCGGGGAGAAGACTTCAAGAACAATGAACAGAACGGCGAGTAT
>NW_014611019.1:0-346 GCF_000485595.1 Priapulus caudatus | reverse complement strand
GCCAACTGTGCGTGGAGTTGTAATGAATCCAGTAGATCATCCTCATGGTGGTGGTGAAGGTAAAACTTCAGGTGGTAGACATCCGGTTTCTCCTTGGGGAACACCTACTAAGGGTTATAAAACTCGTAAGAATAAACGTACGGATAAGTTAATTGTTCGACGTCGTAATAAGAGGTAGTAAAAGTGCCACGTTCTCTTAAGAAAGGTCCGTTTATTGATCATCATTTGATGGCTAAAGTTTTGAAAGCTGCTGAAATAAATGATCGTAAACCTATAAAAACCTGGTCGCGTCGATCTATGGTGTCGCCTGAAATGGTTGGTTTAACTATAGCTGTCCATAATGGTA
>NW_014611018.1:0-346 GCF_000485595.1 Priapulus caudatus | reverse complement strand
TCGTTTTCTCTCTCTCTCTTTCTCTCTCTCTCACGCGCGTTCTCTCTCTGTCTGTCTCGGTGTTAAAAAATCAAAGTTTTCCGACTGGGTCTCCCGCGGTGGAGGGGATTAAATCTCGAGGAGTGGTTTTTTAATCGGGTTTAAAATACCTATCGCCGTGACGACTGCGCCGGTGCCTGCCGTCTCTGTGACTTCCTTAATCAGTGATCCTTCCGTCATCAGCCGTCAGACGAGTAGAGCAGGAGCCTTTTTTTAAGTTGCACACTCGACACCGAAACCTGCAGGACCCACGATAGAAGAGAGAGAGATAGAGCAATATAATAGAGAGAGAGAGGGGGAGAGAAAG
>NW_014611017.1:0-346 GCF_000485595.1 Priapulus caudatus | reverse complement strand
TCCCCCCTCCCTCTCTCTCTCTCTCCCTCTCTCCCCCTGCTCTATACCAGAGGGGTTTCACGCGCCTCCGCTCGCACACTCACCTTCTCCGCCGCCCCCGCCACCTCCGCCATCACCTCTGTGGGGACTTTCTCAGAGCGCGTTTTTACGGTCGCACCCCATTGTGGCGCAGCCGCCTAATGCTTGTATTTATGGTCAATATTGAAAAGGCGGCCCCCATTTTCCGTCGCCGGCAAAGCATTGAGACGCGTTTTCTATCAACGCCAAATAGCCGCCGGTGGCCGCCGCCATTGAGGTCGCGCCAGGGTCATTCTCTCACGCGCGCGCTCTCTCTCTCTCTCTCTCT
>NW_014611016.1:0-346 GCF_000485595.1 Priapulus caudatus | reverse complement strand
CGTGCGTGCGTGCCTGCCTGCCTGCGTGCGTGCGTGCCTGCCTGCGTGCGTGCGTGCCTGCCTACGTGCCTGTGTGCCTGTGTGCGTGCGTGCGTGCGTGCGTGCGTGCGTGCGTGAGTGCGTGCGTGCGTGCGTGCGTGCGTGTGTGCGTGTCTGCGTGCGTGCGTGCCGGCCTGCCTGTGTGCGTGCGTGCGTGCGAGCCTGCGTGCGTGCGTGCCTGCATGCGTGCGTGCGTGCCTGCCTGCGTGCCTGTGTGCGTGCGTGCCTGCGTGCCTGCGTGCGTGCCTGCGTTCGTGCGTGCGTGCGTGCGTGCGTGCGTGCGTGCCTACGTGCCTGCGTGCCTGTG
>NW_014611015.1:0-346 GCF_000485595.1 Priapulus caudatus | reverse complement strand
GTGTGCGTGTGTGTGTTGTGTGCGTGTGCGTGCGCATGTGTGTGAACGTGCGCGCGCGCGTGTGTGTGTGCGTGTATGTAGCTGTGCACGTTTGCGTGTGTGCGCGCGTGTGTGTTGTGTGTGTGTGTGTTGTGTGAGTGCGCGCGCGCGTGTTTGTGTGTGCGTGCGTGCGTGCGTGCGCGTGTGTGTGTGTATGTGCGTGTGCGTGTGCGCGCGTGTGTGTTGTGTGCGTGTGCGTGCGCGTGTGTGAGCGCGCGCGCGCGTGTGTGTGTGCGTGTGTGTGCGCGTGCGTGCATGTACGTGCGCGCGCGCGCGTGTGTGTGTGTGTGTGTGTGTGTGTGTGTGT
>NW_014611014.1:0-346 GCF_000485595.1 Priapulus caudatus | reverse complement strand
ACTGGATGAGTTACTGGGGCAAAGCAAACGATGATGAGCAATCTATACGCGGCACCTTAGGTCGCCTGCTCTTTTCTACCGATGATATTATAAAAAAGTTAGCGTTATCTCCGGTGGTGAGCAAGGACGTATGCTCTTCGGCAAACTCATGCTACAACGCAATAATATCTTGTTACTGGATGAACCAACCAACCATTTAGATATGGAATCGATTGAGTCATTAAACCTAGCGTTAGATAACTATCCAGGAACCTTAATTTTCGTAAGTCATGACCGTGAATTTGTCTCTTCACTAGCAACCCGCATTATTGAAATGACACCGAAAGGTATTATTGATTTTCGTGGC
>NW_014611013.1:0-346 GCF_000485595.1 Priapulus caudatus | reverse complement strand
AAAATTTCGAAGTAGTTTAAATTTGTCAAGGGTGAAATTTATCAATGCAAGATCGCCAATGGACAAGGGTGATGATGCAGACGCCTGATTCAGCAGATTACAGTTTGATAATGTGAGATTAAACACGTGGGACATATAACGTGCGTTATAGCCATGTTTTAGGATTACTTAGTCTGTCATATTTAATATTGTCCGCTTTTATCCAATAGGTCCAATTGCCACGAGTATTATGTGTCGATTAGGCAACTGGGACGGGTGCCAATGCCTTTTGGAATGGCAGTGGGAAGGCGATCTAAGAAAATATATTAACGTGGTTATATATAGGTCTTGATTTTTACCTGTGAAA
>NW_014611011.1:0-346 GCF_000485595.1 Priapulus caudatus | reverse complement strand
ACGTCATTGTTGTCGGTACGTCATTATGACGGTCGTCGTCATTGTTGTCGGTACGTCGTTATAACGGTCGACGTCATTGTTGTCGGTACGTCATTATGATGATCGACGTCATTGTTGTCGGTACGTCATTATGACGATCGACGTCATTGTTGTCGATACGTCATTATAACGGTCGTCGTCATTGGTGTCGGTACGTCATTATGACGGTCGACATCACTGTTGTCGGTACGTCATTATAACGGTCGTCGTCATTGTTGTCGGTACGTCGTTATAACGGTCGACGTCATTATGACGGTCGACGTCATTGTTGTCGGTACGTCGTTATAACGGTCGACATCATTGTTGT
>NW_014611010.1:0-346 GCF_000485595.1 Priapulus caudatus | reverse complement strand
TCTCTCTCTCTCCTCCTCCTCCTCTCTCTCTCTCTCTCTCTCTCTCTCACTGCGTCCCCTCTCTCTCTCCTTCTCTCTCTCTCTCTCTCCTCCCCTCTCTCTCTCTCTCTCTCTCTCTCTCTCTCTCTCTCTCTATCATGACGAGCGCACCATGAAGTACACTGTATATGAATAACGCTGTACATATGCACGGTCACTTCACATGTCTCTTGCATGATCCTTACAAGACGTATATATATATATTCGGAGCGCGCGGGCTCATCGTCGCTACGACATCACACGTGTCACGTCACGCGAACGTATCACACGCTATCTGCTGTATAAAGCCGCTGTTTCATAACAAATG
>NW_014611009.1:0-346 GCF_000485595.1 Priapulus caudatus | reverse complement strand
GTGTACAGGCAGGCACACCTCCTAATCTTTTGGTTAGATTTTTTCGTGCAGATATTTGCTAGAATGAACACAAGGACCGATTACGTAACACGCGACAGCTGATAATGTACGTTTAATATCGTTCATTTTGTTTACACCGAAACGTCGATGATAGGGCACGGACGCATTCTAGTGACGAGTGACTTCTCATTACGTGTTTATGCAACAAGCAGTATGATGCTCATTATGCAGGGCAATGCGATGGAAACACGGTTGTTACTTTACAGCCGTGCAGAATTGCACGATGTGAACATGAAGCATTTGCATAATGGCGACACAGGTGTAAATTTTACAAGCTGCATATATA
>NW_014611008.1:0-346 GCF_000485595.1 Priapulus caudatus | reverse complement strand
TATTGTTTTTCTTTTCTATTGGCGCGCAATTTAATTTCCTCGTTACAGAGCACGTACTGCTAGCCGGTGCGACGATTTCAGTATTGATTATTGCGATGAAACCATTTGTATTTAAAAAAGGCTTTCAATTCATTGGTGAAGACAAAGACTTTTCTCTAGAATTGGGTGTTAGGCTGGGACAGGGTAGCGAGTTTTCTTTGTTAGTGGCGTACAGCGCATTTGCGGCTGGGCTTATAGGTTTACGCGCATCTTATCTTGTGCAGATGGTTGTTATTTTGACGTTCATTTTGTCAACTTACTGGGTGGTTTACCGTTATCGTACGCCTATATCAAGCTCGACGAAAAA
>NW_014611007.1:0-346 GCF_000485595.1 Priapulus caudatus | reverse complement strand
CACGCACACACACGCACACGCACGCACGCACAAGCACGTACACGCGCACGCACACATGCACGCACACACACGCGCACTTGCATATATACACATTACAAGTCGTATGCTAATATTAGCACGAGCGTGTTTGCGCAAACATCAGCATAAAACACGTGTACATATAGATATAGATACAGATACACGTGCGCGCGTGCATGTACGTGCGTTCGTGCGCGCGTGCGTGTACGTCCATGGAATAAACAATCTAATTAGAGCTAAAGGATCTCCCACTCTACTGCTATACCGCTCTAAATCTAATGCTGTATACCAAGCTTCATTCTAACGGGGAGGTAGGGAGAGAGGGAGG
>NW_014611006.1:0-346 GCF_000485595.1 Priapulus caudatus | reverse complement strand
GAGAGAGAGAGAGAGAAGCAACAAACTGGTAGCGCTTTCCGTCCACGGTTAAACAGATTTGTTATCATAGCGATCTTTTTTCTGGTTATCTTCGCGAAAACGTCGGTGTTGAACTTTTGCACTATTTCCAGCGCGCGCGTTGGTTTGAAGCTGGGCGGTGTACGTACGTACGGCAGCCGTGGCGCTCGCTCGCTAGCTGGTCGCACGCACGCACGCGCCCGAACTGCTGCTCTCGTGTATTCTGTTACTATAGCAACACAGTCGCCGGACCTCTCAGTGCATTCTGAGCGGGTACGGTGTCCCACCGTGTTTCACGACGCAGTGTGTAACGTTATACAATGTTGTC